>NC_134360.1:35619012-35696512 GCF_048569485.1 Anomaloglossus baeobatrachus | reverse complement strand
AGCTGATCGCTCTCAATAGCCGGCAGCCGGTCGCTCAGCTGATCGCTCTCAATAGCCGGCAGCCGGGCGCTCAGCTGATCGCTCTCAATAGCCGGCAGCCGGGCGCTCAGCTGAGCGCTGTCACTTGTCGGCGGCCGGGCGCTCAGCTGATCGCTCTCAATAGCCGGCAGCCGGGCGCTCAGCTGATCGCTCTCAATAGCCGGCAGCCGGGCGCTCAGCTGAGCGCTGTCACTTGTCGGCGGCCGGGCGCTCAGCTGAGCGCTGTCACTTGTCGGCGGCCGGACGCTCAACTGAGCGCTGTCACTTGCCAGAGTCCGGGCATGCCGGCGGGCGCTCAGCTGAGCGCTGTCACTTGCCGGCGGCCGGGCATGCCGGCGGGCGCTCAGCTGAGCGCTGTCACTTGCCGGCGGCCGGGCATGCCGGCGGGCGCTCAGTTGAGCACTGTCACTTGCCGGCGGCCGGGCATGCCGGCGGGCGCTCAGTTGAGCACTGTCACTTGCCGGCGGCCGGGCATGCCGGCGGGCGGGCGCTCAGCTGAACGTTCGGCCACCGTGAGACAAAAAAAAGTTTGATTTAAAAAAAAAAAGTGTGAAAGTACCCTATGATGGACTCATATTTCAAGCCTCTACTATACTACCAGCACTAACCTGGATTCTTGGAATGTGGTATCAGTTAATAAGAGGAGCTAAAAAAAAAAAAAAATTACAATCTCTTTAAAAAAAAAAAGCATCAGAATGAGCTCACTGACTGATTCTCAGTGAGCTCCTTCTGCAGAGAGTAGAACACGGAGGCTGTAAGTGGCACTAACCTGGATTCTTGGAATGTGGTGTCAATGATTTGGAGTCTTACTTGATCCCATTCTCATTCCACGTCAGTTTGATGGGGTTCATTGGGTTTCATTAACATTTTTGCACCATTTTACTGACTTTTCATGCACATTCAACTTTGATGTGGTCATAAGTCAGCTAAGGCTGGTTTCAAATCTCCGGTATTTTGCCGGAAGCCGAATCCAGCACAAATGCAGTACAGTTAAATTCATTCATGCCGACACATGCTTCATACACAACCGCATGGTGTCGCGCTTCCATTGTAAATAAATGTGACTGTACTGCATTGGTGCCGGATCCGGCTTCCGGCAAAATACTGGAGATGTGAAACCAGCCTAAGAGGAGCTAAATTTTTTTTTTATATATATATAATTTTTACCAAAAGAGCATCCGAATGAGAACTCACTGATAGAATCTCAGTGAACTCCTTCTGCAGAGAGTACAACATAGAGGCTATAGAAGGCAAACGGTGCAACATTTTTATTGAAACCTTAATGCAAAAAATGAGTTTTCGCCAGTAATCTATACATTTAAGAAAACAAAAGTAGACAACCCCTTTTTTAAAGAGTTTGTCCAGCTTAGAAAATCCACTTCTACATCCCTTAGAAGGGGGTCCTGAAAGTGGATAAAAGCTACAAAGATTGTCTGTCTGGTCCATTGATATGAATGGTGTAATACCTAATTGCTCCAGGGGTGGCGCTACAGGAAAATTTAAGCTAATAATAATATTATTATTATTAATAATAATAATAATAATTTATTTATTATTATTAAAAATAATAATTAATAATAATAATAAAAAAAATAGTTTTATTATTATTATATTGTGCCATTTTATTCCATGGCGCTTTACAAATGAATTACCAGTTTTTTTTCAGCCAATCATTGTACTTGGATGGGAATTATTGGCCGTGTCTTTGTCTTTTATTTATTTCATAACAAATATCAGAAAGAGAAAATATTTCCTAAAGTTCCGGTCTTTTCATGGATGTTTTTTCTTCCCTTCTTTTAGACTTGGTGGAAATTTTTCTTTGCACTAAGTGGTTAAGGAATACCTTTCAGGATGCCCTTGGGAGAGGATGGGCCAAGTTGGAAAAAGAGAGCAGAAGACATACGGGATATTTATGAATTCCGGGATGTGTTGGGAACGTGAGTATCTCTGGGGATCGGGGGAATTGGACAAAATCATTATCAATATTTTATGCATCGTCAGATTGGATATCTGTGTTTTAAAGGGGAACTCTCTTTTGGTTCACTCCTAATTGTTAGCTGTATCAGGAGCAATGCTTATTCTAATTGAAGATTATTATTATTATTATTTTTATTATTAATAATAATAATAATAATGCTATTATTATTGCTGCTATTATTGCTGCCATTAGTATTTATTATTGCTATTATTTATTATTTTTGATTTTTTTTTTTTATCTATTTTTATAACCTTTAATATTTTGTTTTTATTTTGATTTTTATTTAGTTTTTTTATATTAATTTATTTTTATATTTCTATATTTTGTGTGTATATATGTATACATTTTAATAATAATAATGTTATTATTATTGCTATTTTTTTTATCTATTTTTACAACATTTAATATTTTGATTTTATTTTGATTATTTTTTTTATATTTTAATTTATTTTTATATTTCTATATTTTATTATATATTTAGTGTATATATGTGTGTGTATATGTATACATTTTAATAATAATAATATTGCTCTTATTATTGCTATTATTATTATTATTAATGCTATTGTTGTTTTTTTTATTTTATCTATTTTTATAACATTTATATTTTGATTTGATTTTGATTTTATTTTATTTTTTTATATTTTTAATTTTTATTTCTATATTTTATTATATATTTAGTGTATATATTGTGTGTGTATACAGTCATATGAAAAAGTTTGTGCACCCCTATTAATGTTAACCTTTTTTCTTTATAACAATTTGGGTTTTTGCTATTTCAGTTTCATATATCTAATAACTGATGGACTGAGTAATATTTCTGGATTGAAATGAGGTTTATTGTACTAACAGAAAATGTGCAATCCGCATTTAAACAAAATTTGACCGGTGCATAAGTATGGGCACCTCAACATAAAAGTGACATTAATATTTTGTAGATCCTCCTTTTGCAAAAATCACAGCCGGTAGTCGCTTTCTGTAGCTTTTAATGAGTTCCTGGATCCTGGATGAAGGTATATTTGACCATTCCTGTTTACAAAATAATTCCAGTTCAGGTAAGTTTGATGGTCGCCGAGCATGGACAGCCGCTTCACATCATCCCACAGATGTTCAATGATATTCAGGTCTGGGGACTGGGATGGCCATTCCAGAACATTGTAATTGTTCCTCTGCATGAATGCCTGAGTAGATTTGGAGCGGTGTTTTGGATCATTGTCTTGCTGAAATATCCATCCCCTGCGTAACTTCAACTTCGTCACTGATTCTTGCACATTATTGTCAGGAATCTGCTGATACTGAGTTGAATCCATGCGACCCTCAACCTTAACAAGATTCCCGGTGCCGGCATTGGCCACACAGCCCCAAAGCATGATGGAACCTCCACCACATTTTACTGTGGGTTGCAAGTGCTTTTCTTGGAATGACGTGTTTTTTGCCTCCATGCATAACGCCTTTTTGTATGACCAAACAACTCAATCTTTGTTTCATCAGTCCACAGTACCTTCTTCCAAAATGTAACTGGCTTGTCCAATGTGCTATTGCATACCTCAGGCGACTCTGTTTGTGGCGTGCTTGCAGAAACGGCTTCTTTCGCATCACTCTCCCATACAGCTTCTCCTTGTGCAACATGCGCTGTATTGTTGACCGATGCACATTGACACCATCTGCAGCAAGATGATGCTGCAGGTCTTTGGAGGTGGTCTGTGGATTGTCCTTGACTGTTCTCACCATTCTCCTTCTCTGCCTTTCTGATATTTTTCTTGGCCTGCCACTTCTGGGCTTAACAAGAACTGTACCTGTGTTCTTCCATTTCCTTACTATGTTCCTCACAGTGGAAACTGACAGGTTAAATCTCTGACACAACTTTTTGTCTCCTTCCCCTGAACAACTATGTTGAATTAATCTTTGTTTTCAGATCATTTGAGAGTTGTTTTGAGGAGCCCATGATGCCACTCTTCATAGGAGATTCAAATAGGAGAACAACTTGCAAGTGGCCACCTTAAATACCTTTTCTCATGATTGGATACACCTGCCTATGAAGTTCAAAGCTCAATGAGGTTACAAAACCAATTTAGTGCTTTAGTAAGTCAGTAAAAAGTAGATAGGAGTGTTCAAATCAAGAAATTGATAAGGGTGCCCATACTTTTGCACCAGTCAAATTTTGGTTAAATGCGGATTGCACATTTTCTGTTAGTACAATAAACCTCATTTCAATCCAGAAATATTACTCAGTCCATCAGTTATTAGATATATGAAACTGAAATAGCAAAAACCCAAATTGTTATAAAGAAAAAAGGTTAACATTAATAGGGGTGCCCAAACTTTTTCATATGACTGTATGTATACATTATTTTTTTTTTTTTATTTTGTTGTGATAGTTAGCCCCCAGTATTATACGTATTAGTATTATAACGTGATTTTTATTGAAAATCCAGACCATTGTAAAAATCTCTGCTTTCTATCAATGAACGGTAATCTAGTTGCTGACTTTTAATCACATTCTGGCATTGAACTGATCTGAATGAGCAAATTCGGTCCAAAGTAAAAGTGCTGTGATTGGTCTATGTTATGATGTGTCCACCCCACCACGTAACAGTGTGGCCTAATTGCTAGAATGGAGTGAGGGGGCATGGTTCTTCCAGACCTATCATGAAAAAGCAGACAAGTTTCGCTGGTAGAACCAGCTTCATCAGAGGTCTATTTCCCTTGTTGATGTTGGTTCAACCAGCGACACATGTTTGATGTGGGAGGGGGTGTAATGGTTCTTCCAAACTTATGATGGAAGAGCAGACACGTTTCAGTGGTATAACCAGCTTCATCAAGGGAAATGGGACACGTTTCTATTACCCCTGATGAAGCTGGCTAAACCAGCAAAACATGTTGGGGGAATGTCAGAAAAAAAAAAAAAGAAAAATATATATATATATATATATATATATATATATATATATATATATATATATATATATATATATTTCTTTTTTTGGCAGGGTTTAGGACATCTTCTAATGATGATTTAAATATTCAGTGAAGCCAGACTTTCCCATTACTGAGAGAGAGGACTGTTAGTACGTTACTTTCTATGAAGTGAAGATCTAGAGCCTGGCAGACATTCTCTTAAAGTGTAAGGCTGCTTTCGCACATCCGTTTTTTCCTGTGCGGCGCAATCCGGCGATTTGCAGAAAAAATGCAACAGTTTTTTTTGCATAGATTTACATTAGTGCCGTATTGTGCCACATGGGCTTGCGTTCCGTCCGTTTTTTTGCCACATGCGGCAGATTTAGCCGATGTGGCGGCCGGATGGAACGTTGCCTAACACGTTTTTTGTCCGGCAAAAAGAAACGCATCGCGCCGCATCCGGCGCGATTTGCAATGCATGCCTATGGACGCCACATGCGGCGTCCTGCGGCAAAAAACGCATACGGCCGCCACATGCGTTTTTTTCCACTGCGCATGCTCAGTAGCCTGCCACAAGCGGCAAAAACCGGACGGGCCGCATGTAAAAAACTTATGCAAAGGATGCGGTTTTGTCGCCGCATGCGTTGCATAGGTTTTAGAGCCGGATTGGCCGGCTCTGCTAAAACCGGAGGTGTGAAAGCAGCCTAACTGTCATTTCAACACCTGACTACAGACACATACCAGTTGTTTTATAGTCTATTGCCATGGAAACTAGTATTGAACGGAACACAAAAACTATTACCATTTTCTGTTACATTTTCAATCAGAGTAATAAGTTGTAAAAGTCAAATTGTATATAGACACTAGCTGTAGAACCCGGGCGTTGCCCGGGATAGTAACTGTGTCTGTCTCTTTCCCTGTCTGGCTCTATCCATGTCTCTGTCTGTCTCTATCCGTCTCCCCACCGACATCTTATTACCTCACACATAAGCTTCTTACACTAACAATTTATTTTTTTATTTTGTTCCTATAGTAACTAGTTACAGCTGCTATTAATGATCTGTAGTTCCCAGCTCCTTTCACTTAAATGGAGGCAGGTTTTTTGGTGAATAACTGTAAATAACATAGTCTGATGTTCCCTGAGGCACATGAGGCGTCTGTGCAAAATTTCGTGATTGTAAGTGCAACTGTGCGGATTCCTTTTAGTGGACATACACACACATGCTCAGATTTTTATATATATATTAAAATATGTGTTTGCGTGGGTTTCCTCCCACACTCCAAAGACATACAGATAGGGAATTTAGATTGTGAGCCCCTATGGGGACAGTGCTCCTGATGTATGTAAAGCGATGCGGAGTATGTTAGCGCTATGAAAAAAATAAAGATTTATTATTAATAATAATAATAATATTTATACCCCCAACATCATAAATCAGACCTTTAAATATCGGGATCAGAGGTCCTACAAGCTTCATCCGCTTAAAGCTGCAAAAACCTGTGAACTCCTGTTATCTGAGCCGCGAGCGCTGTGTAATCTGTGGCCGCACACTTCCTGTCTGATCTGTCTCTCTGATGTTTGTGTGTAAACTCTGCGCTGTCCTCTGTAAACTCGGCCGGCCCGCAGGAAGCACGACTTTATCTTTTTTGGTCTTTATTTACACCACTCCCATATTTTACTGGATAAAAATGGTGATGATTAAAAAAAGGTTCCTTACAAAAATTTTTCAAAAAGTTGATTAGTAACATTTGAAAAGTCTCCCATCAAAGTGCTCTATTTAAAAAAAATAAAATAAAATATATATCTATATATATATATATATATATATATATATATATATATATATATATATATATATATATATATATATATATATATATATATATATATATATATATATATAAAATTTCTTTTTTTTTCTCACGGCTGAGGATTTGTTACAATGTAGTATAGGGGTGTGTGTGTGTATGTATGTATGTATGTATGTATGTATGTATATATATATATATATATATATATATATATATATAATAAATGTGTGTGTTTTTATATATATATATATATAATTTATTTATACTATATTGTAACAAATTCTCAGCCGTGAGGAAAAAAAAATAAAAATTATATATATATATATATATATATATATATATATATATATATATATATATATATATATATATATATATATATATATATACATAAATATACACACATACATACGTACATATATATATATACATAAATATACACACATACATACGTACATATATAATTTATTTATACTATATTGTAACATCCTCAGTTGTGAGAAAAAAAAATTATAATATAAAATTACAATATTATATATATGTATATTACACACACACACTTCTACATACACATATAATATATATATATATATATATATATATATATATATATATATATATATATATATACCGTATTATTTTTCGCTTTATAAGACGCACTTTTGTTCCCCCAAATTTTGGGGGAAAGTAGGGGGTGCGTCTTATAATCCGAATATACGGGGGGGGGGGGTGTATATATATATATATATATACACACACTACAGAGTCCAGGGGAGGTGCGGGCAGCTCTGGAGCTCTGCTGGGGGACTTGTGAAAGCTGGGAGCAGCAGCGTTTGATCTCCTGCTCCCGCTCATATAATATGCACAGCCGCTGTCCACCACCATGGTGCTGAAAGTGCACCGCGGCGATAGGCTGGGGCAGCAGTGTATATTATATCTGCCTGCCCCTTCTTTGATTGCGCATGCCCCCTCCCCCGTGTTAGCCATGTCCCCTATGCTGCTGCAAACAGTAAAATAATAAACTTTTTACTCACCTCCTCCTGTCTGCCCGGCCTCCCTCCTGCTGCTGTGATAAGGCACAAGAGATTTCACTCTGCCCTGCCGATCACATGACCGGCCGAGAACCAGGAAATGCAGGAGGCTGGAGATCAACCCCGAGGAGGGGGACACAGACAGGACAATGCTGGAGAAGGTAAGGAAAGTTTATTTTCCTAAAAGCAGCAGCATGGGGCGATATATAACACAGGGAGCTGTGTGCCAGCAATAGTGGGCCATGTGCCGCTACATGGGGCCGTGTGCCGCCACATGGGGCCATGTGCCAGCAATAGTGGGCCGTGTGCCGCCACATGGGGCCATGTGCCAGCAATAGTGGGCCGTGTGCCGCCACATGGGGCCGTGTGCCGCCACATGGGGCCGTGTGCCGCCACATGGGGCCGTGTGCCGCCACATGGGGCCGTGTGCCGCCACATGGGGCCGTGTGCCGCCACATGGGGCCGTGTGCCGCCACATGGGGCCATGTGCCAGCAATAGTGTGCCGTGTGCAGCCACATGGGGCCGTGTGCAGCCACATGGGGCCGTGTGCAGCCACATGGGGCCGTGTGCAGCCACATGGGGCCGTGTGCAGCCACATGGGGCCGTGTGCAGCCACAGTGGGCCGTGTGCCGCCACAGTGGGCCGTGTGCCGCCACAGTGGGCCGTGTGCCGCCACAGTGGGCCGTGTGCCGCCACAGTGGGCCGTGTGCCAGCCATAGAGGATGTGTGCCAGGCATAGGGGACATGTGGCATCACTGGGCCATATCCAGATTCAGAGGGCTAATTTTAGGATGGGGGGGGCTATGAGGGACATATACCCTATATGATTTGTCAGACGGACACTGGCATTATAAGACGGACCCCATTTATTAAAAAATTCTCTATTCCTTCACCAAATTTGGGGGTGCGTCTTATAATCAGGTGCGTCTTATAAAGCGAAAAATACGGTATATATATATATATATATATATATATATATATAGATATATATATATATATATATATATTGTAACTAATAGCTGAGGAAAAGAAATTAAAAATTAAAAAAATAAAATGTATATATTTTTTTATTTTTTTTAATTTTAGTTTTTTTTCCTCACAGCTGAGAATTTGTTACAATATAGTATCCAAACGAGACTTTGTGAGCTAAATATTAAGCTGATATATTTTGCTTGCACTGATACATTATATCTATCCGGAGTCCAGGTTGTGTGGCTCATAGAGAATTGAAACTGTAGCAAACCCCCAGCTGTGAGAATCATTATGCATTTTCAAGTGTCACAATCACTGACCACAAGCAGAGAGCTCTAAAATTTTGGGAAATTCAAACAAAATGTTAAAAAGTTGCCAAACTTATTATGAAACTATTAAAGTGATTTTGTCAAGGTGACTGTAGGATAGCGAGGGCCGGGGGCTTCTTTACTCTCCCTCACGTTAGGGGGACCCTAGGCTATCCATGACCTCCAGATTACCCCTGATGGTGGAGATGCCGGAGTCGTTACTATTCTCCTGACCAGAACTAAACTGTTCCCTCATCAGGGAAGGAGTGTGATGGCAACACAGATAAAGCCAGATAGGGATTAAACAAAACTGCAAACTCACAGGAACAAACAGTAAGACGTAGGAGAAAAGCCAGAGAAGTAAGGCAACAAAAAAAAGGACTATAATTGCTCACAGGAATGAAGTACTACAACCACCAGGAATGCCGGATCACAACACCTCACCAGACCAGTATAGAAAAGCTATAGCTGGCATTAAAGGAAGTGTCCAGCCAGCATATGTAGGAGGGGAGTTTGCCGCCCCTGCAGCAGGCGAACTGCTTGGGTGCGGGGTTGCGGTGGCTCGAGGGTCCTTGGAGCCAGTGCTCAGCGGCCACTGGATTGAAAAAGGGAGTATTTACAGGGGATAAGTCAGTGACGCCACCTGTGGGTCGCTGTGATGGGGAGTACCGCCGCAGCCGTAGGGAGTACCCGGGACGGATGGAGTGGGGTAGTCAGGTGTTAATCCCTCCGCAGGTAGGGAGGCCCCGGGACTCTGCAGGGTTGGTGGATGGTGCTGTGCAGGCTTGCTGGGCAGGCAGGACGCAGGGAGGGAGCAGTGTACTCATTCAGGTTGTTGTGATGTTAGATGCAGCCAATGAAGCAGACTCGCACACTGTAGTAAACCAAAGTCTCTGGGTACCACTGCAACTGCAGGGAGCCCGTCCGGGTGTCTGCTCCCACTGGTATCACTTAATGGGCCGGAGCCTGCCTCCGTGAACAAGTTTAGTTGTCTTTGTGACCCCTTGGCCTGAAGCTATCAGGGTCCCGCTCCCTACATGTAGTGGAGCTATGCTCTCAATGGCTGGCACTTGGGATCTTAGTGGGTCGCATAAGCTGGAAAACCCTATCCCCCTCATTGTGTTGATGCCTTCGATCTCTGAGCCCTTGGGGAAGTTCATAAAGAGACTCTTCCTCCCAGGTGAATTATCAGGACGTTGAACAGTTTCCTGATCTAGGGTCCTGTACCCCGCCGTGCTCAGTACAGGTCCGGTTAGTGGACTTTCCGATGCCGACCGTCCTCTAAGGCCGGTTTCACACATCCGGCTTTTTGCTGGTTTGCCGGATCCGGCGCTCTCCCATACAGTGACTACAGTACAGTGACAGCGCAACAAGCGCCGGTCACGTGCTGTCATGTGACCCGGAAGTTACAGCGCTGTCACTGTACTGTATTGTCTGTACAGGAGAGCGCCGGATCCGGCAAACCGGCAAAAAGCCGGATGTGTGAAACCGGCCTTAGAGTAAGTCAGTACACTCCTTTCCAATACCCTGCGACTGGGTCTCCAACTCCTCTGGTCCCGGACCACCATCTGCGACCCAACCTAGGTCACTTTTCCACACTCTTTAGGAGCTACTACTCAACTCCAACTCTCTAAACTGAAACTCACTTCCTTCCCTCCCACCAGTCTGCCTGACCCCTACGTGGGTGGCCCTTTTCAAGCTAGACTAACCCACTGGTGTGTCTGACAGGTAGTCATGTGAGGTGTGGTTTGGATTTGTGGTGCTACGGGTTTTCAGGAAACCGGAACCATAGGTGGGGGGGTAGGTCCTGCATCATAGAAAGAGAGGATGCAGTCCCCTGTGACACCCCGATATAGTCAGGGGCGTCACAGGAGCGACGATCACTGGCTCATCCACTACATGTGATCAAAGGAGACTAACAAGCAGACCAGCAGAGAGAAACTCTTGTTAGCCTGCCTATGAACCACAAGTCTGTTGGTTGAAGCCTGAGTCTGCCTGCGCTGATCAGACATCAGAGACGTTAGCAGGCATAGTGTCCATCTGTAGTCTCCACAGATCGACGCCACCATGATAGTGGGTGATGTTTGTACAAACCTCCTTGTGACAGATTTTTGAGATTTTATATTGATGGCCTGTACAATTGAGAAGGATATTGGTTTAGTAGTCCGCCGAAGTCCTATCTTCCGCTATCCCCTCTTTTGACTAGTACACCCCCGCAGCGTTATGCAAAGAGGAAGTCGGTTGGAGGGTCGCAGGGCTCTTGTCTGGAGGGCACTGGATCGGGGTCCTGCAAATCTTTCTGCACATTTCTATGACCTGTCTTATTATTATTATTATTATTATTATTATTATTATTATTATTTATTATATATGTATACACTGTATATGTATGTGTGTATATGTATATATGTGTATGTATATATATGTATATATATGTGTGTGTGTGTATGTATGTGTGTGTATGTATGTATCAGTGTGTGTGCATATATATATATATGTATATGTGTGTGTGTGTATGTGTATATATATATATTAATATATGTGTATATATGTATATACATGTATATTAAAAATAATGTGTGTGTGTGTGTGTGTATGTATGTGTATATGTATGTGTATATATATATATATATATATATATATATATATATATATATATATATATATATATATATATATATATATATATATATATATATATATATATATATATATATATATATATATATATATATATATATATATAATATATTTTTTTTTTTATTTATTATAGCGCCATGTATTTCACGGCGCCTTACAAGTGAAAGAGGGTATACCTACATTCCCTGTGGCCATTCCTTATATTATATTTATAGTATAAATAAATTATATATGTACGTATGTATGTGTGTATATTTATGTGTATATATATATATATATATATAAATTAATTTTTATTTTTTTTTCCTCACGGCTGAGAATTTGTTACAATATAGTATAAATAAATTATATATATAAACACACACACACATTATTATATATATATATATATATATATATATATATATATATATATATATATATATACACACACCCCTATACTACATTGTAACAAATCCTCAGCCGTGAGAAAAAAAAATTTTTTTTTTTTATTTATTATAGCGCCATGTATTTCACGGCGCCTTACAAGTGAAAGAGGGTATACCTACATTCCCTGTGGCCATTCCTTTTAAAGTGGGTTTCTTGCAAGATTAGGTAAAGGAGTTAATGTTTTTTCTAGAAAGAGCGCCTCCCTTATACATAGGAGGTGTCAGGTATTGCAACTCCTAATCCTCGCCAGAATCCTGCATTTATCCAGAGGATTCTCCATGTTACCGCATATATCCAGCCTTTCTATAAACATCTATTTCTTCTTATCCGCTTCTTGCTGACGGAAAGTTCTGACATTGAACCTGTGGCTTTAGCAGCAAGTGTCTCTTTAAATTCCCCTGAGCATCTTCTGTCTCACAACTTGACCTCTCGCTCTGTTACTTCTATTCCTGAAATCTGCTTCCTTCCTCTATTTTAACCCCTGCGCTGTGCAGAGATCTGGCTTCAGATAAAAAGCAATATATATGCTGAGGATATAAACTGACAAGTCAATGTTACAGCTTCACTGCAATCTAGATATCCCCTTTTTTTTTTTTTTTTTTTTTCTTTTTTTTCCTGCAAGGCCAGGAGTAAAAAAAAAATAAAAAAAAATTTAAAGAGTAATTCCATATGTGATTCATTTTTGTTCTGCCCAGTCTGTACTAGGTTTATAATTAAATAATAATTAAAAAATAATTTTACTCATTTATATAGCGCTATTAATTCCACAGCGCTTTACATATATTGGCCATACTGTCCCCGTTGGGGCTCACAATCTAGAGTCCCTATCTGTATGTCTTTGGAGTGTGGGAGGAAACCGGAGAAACCGGAGGAAACCCACGCAATCACGGGGAGAACATACAAACTCCTTGCAGATGGTGTCCTTGGTGGGATTTGAACCCAGGACCCTAGCGCTGCAAGACTGCAGTGCTAACCACTGAGCCACCACAAGACTGCAGTGCTAACCACTGAGCCACCACAAGACTGCAGTGCTAACCACTGAGCCACCGTGCTGCCCTAAGTTTATCCTCTTGTTATGTAATGCTTGAGGCTTCACAGCCTATGTAAAGGGAGAAATCCTCAATATTCTTTTGGGGAGATCTGTAGATGGAGCTTCACTTTACCTACAGTGGCCACTGCTGGACAGATATGGTATTACATCAACTCCTATTCCGATTTAAAGGTAAAATAATACGTGGTCAGGTTGAGTCCTCCAGAGCAAAAGTCACTCTTTACGATTGCAGAAATCTTCTCAACTTTATAAGACTAGTTTCTTTAGTCTAGACCCTGAATGGTATAAAGGTCTACTCCATGTCATCCATTTTGGGCTGTTCTATTCTTTTTAATTCTCAATAGTTCTGTCTAATTGGTCTTATGTCATACCTACCAGATGCTCAAACAAATTGGTCTGCAAAGGAGCTGTATACCCAAAACAGGAGCTGTATACCCAAAACAGCAGATAGAATGACGACTCTTTTGTTTTCAAATTTGAATGTTGCAAAGGATACATTCCATTGATACATTCCATTGAAAGGGCCCGAACAGTTCTATCCATGGCTGCAATATAAAGGCGTCCTCCGGTGGTAGATTTACAATACTGGAAAAGGTTTGGCGGGTTTTTATAGGAGGCTGATACACTAATTTGTAGCTTTTGTGTCGCGTCTCATCAGTGTGCCCCAGAAAGAGTTCACCTCCTACCCCTGCCGAGCAGATTGGAGTGAACTTTGCAGAGTAGGTTATTGGATGAGGCGCACGGCGCTGGCGTTGCTGCGATAGGAAACTGTAATCTGTCCAGGAGCAGCCCACCGCTCGGCAATAGTTCTGGAAATAATGTAATAATATCAGTCTATAATCCAGAGTGACTCAGCCCTGATGGCTCGGAGTTTACTGGATGTTAACTCCTGCTTTGCTGAAATAAAATAAATACATATATGATTTATTATTTGACATGCCCTGAAATCATCCATTAGAACGGATCTTGCCGAGATCCGCTTCCGGTTTGCATTATCAACAGGTGACACTGTATGTGAAGGGGGCTGGCTGACTGCTTCAATAGCTAAGCCCACAAGGGACAGAGAAGGGGGCTGTGGCTGAGTGATCATATCAGTACCTAAGCCCCCCACTTCTGTCTATGCGGAGAAGGGGTCCTGGCTGAATCGCTCCCTTAACACACCGCACTGGTGACCAGACATGGAGCTGCTGAGCCTGAGACCAACACTATTATCTGAAGAGCAGGGCACCTTTGGAAATCAAAGTATATTAATAAGAGAAATGTATTGGTGTGAGAAACATGTCTAGACAGTGCATATGCTTTCAGGGGTGCTACATTTTTCAAAAATCACAGCCCCTTTTAATTGTATTTATTATTATTATTTATTATTATTAAATTTATTATTACTTTTATTTATTTTTATTTGTATTACTATTATTTATATTTTTTATCTATTTTGACCCCTAAAGCTGCAATGTGTTTTTTTTTTTTTTTTTTTTTGTTTTACTTTTGGAAGATTATTTATTATTCTTATATTATTTTAATAAAAATTCTTTTTACCTTTATTTTTATATTATTATTATTATTAGTATTTGCATTAGTATTTTATTTTTCTATTTTGACCTATAAAGCTGCAATGTTGTTTTTTTTGTTGTTTTTTTTTTACTTTGAAGATTTATTATTTATTATTATTATTATTATTAAATGTATTATTTTATGTATTTTTATTTGTTATACTATTATTTATATTCTTATCTATTTTGACCTGTAAAGCTGCAATGTGGTGTTTTGTTTTTTTTTTGTTTTTTTTTGTTTTTTTACTTGGAAGATTTTTTTTTTGTATTATTAATTATTATTAATTTGTTTTATTAATATTAACACGAATGCCACTTATCTTCCAAAAGTAAAAAAAAAAAATATGTATTTTTTTTTTTATTTTTTTAATAACATGAAGTTTGAACTAGATGGATCTAGGTTTTTTTTTTTTCTTTCAGCCTATGGAACACTAGTAATAGCAGCAGCATAGTGATATTCCAAAATAAAAAAATAAAAAAAAAGCATTAGAGCTTTTGGGGTCAAAATACATAAAAGCCCCCCACAAAAACCTGAAAATAAAGTCTTGTTTAAAAATAAATTAAAATATATAATACCAAAAAAAATATCTATCTATCAAGAAAAAAACAAGATATCCAGCACTAAATGTGCACACCTGCACTAAAAATTCTAGATGTACTTATTATTAAAATGTGAGATTTTTGGCAAAAAATTGCAATTTCTTGAGCTATCCCGCCACGTCACAGCAAATATCTTTGGGGCAGTCCTACACTAAATTATTTTTAGATTTTTTTTTTTACCAAAAATCTCAAATATATTATTTATGTTTATATATTTAATTTTTTTTTTCAATGTTCTTTATCATTGCATTATTTAGCCCAAGGCGCTTTACATATGTCAAGTGGTTTACATAATAAAAACAAGTGCAACAATACAGGGCACAGACAGGTACAGGAGGAGAGAGGACCCTGCCCACGAGGGCTCACAGTCTACAGGAGGAGAGAAGGAGGACTCTGCCCACGAGGGATCACAGTCTACAGGAGGAGAGAGGACCCTGCCCACAAGGGATCACAGTCTACAGGAGGAGAGAGGACCCTGCCCACAAGGGATCACAGTCTACAGGAGGAGAGAGGACCCTGCCCACAAGGGATCATAGTCTACAGGAGGAGAGAGGACCCTGCTCACAAGGGATCACAGTCTACAGGAGGAGAGAGGACCCTGCCCACAAGGGATCACAGTCTACAGGAGGAGAGAGGACCCTGCCCACAAGGGCTCACAGTCTACAGGAGGAGAGAGGACCCTGCCCACGAGGGCTCACAGTCTACAGGGAATGGGTGAGGATACAGGAGGAGAGAAAGGACCCTGCTCGTGTGGGCTCACGGTCTACAGGAGGAGAGAGGACCCTGCCCACGAGGGCTCACAGTGTACAGGAGGAGAGAAGACCCTGCCCACGAGGGCTCACAGTGTACAGGAGGAGAGAGGACCCTGCCCACGAGGGCTCACAGTGTACAGGAGGAGAGAGGACCCTGCCCACGAGGGATCACAGTCTACAGGAGGAGAGAGGACCCTGCCCACGAGGGCTCACAGTCTACAGGAGGAGAGAGGACCCTGCTCACGAGGGCTCACAGTCTACAGGAGGAGAGAGGGAGGACCCTGCCCACGAGGGATCACAGTCTACAGGAGGAGAGAGGGAGGACCCTGCCCACGAGGGATCACAGTCTACAGGAGGAGAGAGGGAGGACCCTGCCCACGAGGGATCACAGTCTACAGGAGGAGAGAGGGAGGACCCTGCCCACGAGGGATCACAGTCTACAGGAGGAGAGAGGGAGGACCCTGCCCACGAGGGATCACAGTCTACAGGAGGAGAGAGGGAGGACCCTGCCCATGAGGGATCACAGTCTACAGGAGGAGAGAGAGAGGACCCTGCCCATGAGGGATCACAGTCTACAGGAGGAGAGAGAGAGGACCCTGCCCACGAGGGATCACAGTCTACAGGAGGAGAGAGAGAGGACCCTGCCCACGAGGGCTCACAGTCTACAGGAGGAGAGAGAAAGGACCCTGCCCACGAGGGCTCACAGTCTACAGGAGGAGAGAGGAAGGACCCTGCCCACGAGGGATCACAGTCTACAGGAGGAGAGAGGATCCTGCCCACGAGGGATCACAGTCTACAGGAGGAGAGAGGACCCTGCCCACGAGGGCTCACAGTCTACAGGAGGAGAGAGGGAGGACCCTGCCCACGAGGGCTCACAGTCTACAGGAGGAGAGAGGACCCTGCCCACGAGGGCTCACAGTCTACAGGAGGAGAGAGGACCCTGCCCACGAGGGCTCACAGTCTACAGGAGGAGAGAGGACCCTGCCCACGAGGGCTCACAGTCTACAGGAGGAGAGAGGACCCTGCCCACGAGGGCTCACAGTCTACAGGAGGAGAGAGGACCCTGCCCACGAGGGCTCACAGTCTACAGGAGGAGAGAGGACCCTGCCCACGAGGGCTCACAGTGTACAGGAGGAGAGAGGACCCTGCCCACGAGGGCTCACAGTGTACAGGAGGAGAGAGGACCCTGCCCACGAGGGATCACAGTGTACAGGAGGAGAGAGGACCCTGCCCACGAGGGCTCACAGTCTATAGGAGGAGAGAGGACCCTGCCCACGAGGGCTCACAGTCTACAGGAGGAGAGAGGATCCTGCCCACGAGGGATCACAGTCTACAGGAGGAGAGAGGACCCTGCCCACGAGGGCTCACAGTCTACAGGGAATGGGTGAGGATACAGGAGGAGAGAGAGGACCCTGCTCGTGAAGGATCACAGTCTACAGGAGGAGAGGGGACCCTGCCCACGAGGGCTCACAGTCTACAGGAGGAGAGAGGACCCTGCCCACGAGGGCTCACAGTCTACAGGAGGAGAGGACCCTGCCCACAAGGGCTCACAGTCTACAGGAGGAGAGAGGACCCTGCCCACGAGGGCTCACAGTCTACAGGAGGAGAGGACCCTGCCCACAAGGGCTCACAGTCTACAGGAGGAGAGAGGACCCTGCCCACGAGGGCTCAGTCTACAAGATAGTTTTACTTTTGGGACTTGTTTGTGTATACAGCTCCTCCGCAGGCCTTGAGTGTCCATGGTTACAGACTACAAATAGTAGTCTGATTCTAAAGTAAATTATTGCTGTAATCTTTGCCCCACCGGCTCTAGCAAGATGAAAGGCAACACTTTACTGCAGGCTCACACCACATAGGACTGTGTTGCCTTTCATCTTACTAGAGTTGGTGGCGGAAGAAGTAGTAATATTTATTCATATAGCGCTATTAATTCCACAGCGCTTTACATACATCAGTAACACTGTCCCCATTGGGGCTCACATCCTATCAGTAAATTTTTGAATTGTGCGAGGAAACTGGAGAACCCAGAGGAAACCTGCGCACACACGGGGAGAACATACAAACTCCTTACAGATGTCCTTGGTGGGATTTGAACCCAGGACCCCAGCGCTAGAGCAATAATTGACTTTAGAATCGGACTACATAGGTGTTTTTTTTTGTTTTTTTTTTATGTAGTCTGTAAGCATGGAGACTTATAGTTTAGCAGAGGAGCTGTAAACACAAAATGGCAGGATAGTTTTAAAAAAGAATATGTGCAGATTTGCTACTTTTTTCTGATTGAAAATGTGCGCTGGTCTGGTGACGCAGATGCATCTTCCAGTGTTAGATGGTCGCTATGATGGGATATACAGAGTATATACAGGGCAGGCTTAGATTATAGGTTCATTACATACTTGGCGTCCCTGATATGAGGCCACAGATACAGCGACGTGTGAACAGCAGTCGCCCCTCCTCGGCTCAGCCCTGGACTTTTGTTGGCGGAGACCTTAGACCCCAGGGACCAGAACAAAGTCACTTTTATCTCCAGTTTTCCAATGTCTGCCTTCTATCCAATGTCATTGTCAGCGGAAGTTATTTACGGTCCGTATGGGCCATGGACTGTTCTCCTCCCATAGACCCGAAGAATAACACTGCCTTGTTTTTCACTAATTTTTCATTATGCTCGGGCAGATGTTGCAGGTTTTTCACTGTTTTTGAAAGAGAACCATCTTTTTCCCATTCCAGACACCTCATTTAAAAATCCGAATCATTATAGTAACGGAAAACTATATTATATTTTATTTATTTGTTTATTTAGGACGAGCCTTGGAATGTAATTTGGGTTTTTTTTTTTCTTTTAAAATTATCCTTTTTTTTTTTTTTTTTTGTTTATATATTTTGTTTTTTCTCCCTATTCTGAGAAATCATAGGTTTGCATGTGGTGATACTGATTTCCTGCAGGTATTTGCATGTGCGACTTTCTTGCCTTCAGGTGAGAAACCTAGCAGCTGGCAGCGAGATGAGGTGACAGGAGCTGCGCTCCCTTCTCATATCACTTCCTTTTCTGTGGAAACGTATTATAAAAAGACACATGAGGTGACTTGCAGGACCTGTTTCTAGAAATTCCCACTAATTTCTCTTGAAGGGCAAGTTCACCTCTAAGCACCATTTCAATATTTACATAAATAAGTAAATTTATAGTGTGGATACATATCTGAGTTACACCCTGTATTATACTCCAGAGCTGCACTCACTATTCTGCTGGTGCAGTCACTGTGTACATAACATTACATTACTTATCCTGTACTGATCATGAGCTACATCCTGTATTATACTCCAGAGCTGCACTCACTATTCTGCTGTTGCAGTCAGTGTACAGACATTACATTACTGATCCTGTATTCTTCTCCAGAGCTGCACTCACTATTCTGTTGGTGCAGTCACTGTGTATATACATTACATTACTTATCCTATATTATACGCCAGAGCTGCACTCGCTATTCTGCAGTACAGTAACTGTGTACATACATTACATTACTGATCCTGAGTTACCTCCTGTATTATACTCCAGAGCTGCACTCACTATTCTGCTGGTGCAGTCACTGTGTACATACATTACATCACTTATCCTGTATTATACTCCAGAGCTGCACTCACTATTCTGCTGGTGCAGTCACTGTGTACAGACATCACATTACTATTATGCTCCAGAGCTGCACTCACTATCCTGCTGTTGCAGTCACTTTGTACAGACATTACATTACTGATCCTGTATTCTTCTCCAGAGCTGCACTCACTATTCTGTTGGTGCAGTCACTGTGTATATACATTACATTACTTATCCTATATTATACGCCAGAGCTGCACTCGCTATTCTGCAGTACAGTAACTGTGTACATACATTACATTACTGATCCTGAGTTACCTCCTGTATTATACTCCAGAGCTGCACTCACTATTCTGCTGGTGCAGTCACTGTGTACATACATTACATTTCTTATCCAGTGCTGATCCTGGAGTTACACCCTGTATTATACTCCAGAGCTGCACTCACTATTCTGCTGGTACAGTCACTGTATACATACATTACATCACTTATCCTGTATTATACTCCAGAGCTGCACTCACTATTCTGCTGGTGCAGTCACTGTGTACAGACATCACATTACTATTATGCTCCAGAGCTGCGCTCACAAGCATCCCTGCATTTTTAGTTTTTGGCGTATTTCCTTTATGGTGGGGACTCATCATTTCCTCTTTATTCTCTGGCCTGCACGGTTTACATAATGAGATGTCTCTTAGGGACAAGCAGTGGGTTTTTGGCTTCTCTGCTGCAATCACTGGTGACCCCTGGATTCCCGCGGACCCCGTATTTCCAGATGTGGATGCTTGTGCTGTCATGCGGCTGGAATGTGAGAGTCTCCAGAATGTTGTATTTCGGCTCCTGATCATTTTGTTGTGAGTACAGAGCAGGAGATCGTAAACATTTTTACATTCTTAAGTAAATGTTTATCCGTTTTCTTGCATAATATTCCATTCCTGCCTCGCTGGCCGGAGACCATGGGTTAATTCCTTTACTGCTATCAGATCAGACTTGATCTACGGTACCTGGCAGCAGCCACCGGTCCAACGGATGGGTCATCAATAGCGTTGTAGTAAAACACCCCTTTAAGAGCCGTTAATTGATAAAAAATAAAGAAAACTGCAACAGTGGAAGCTTAAAGGGGCAGAGAGCCTGATTCCAGGGATGTCACTTATTAGCCTGTCTGATGTAGTTTCAATATAATCGGTGTTTTATCAGCAAGAGATTATCAGTAGAGGACTAGGTGTCACATGCAAGCCAGTTCAGCTAATGTGTAACCCTGTCCCGATCACTGATTGGCAGCTTGCTGATTGGCAGCTTTCTGTATATACTGTATAGTTGGCAAGCTGCCAATCAGTGATGGGGCAGAGTTACACATTAGCTGGACTGGCTTGCATGTGACACCTAGTCCTCTTCTGATAGCCTGTGTGCTGTAGTTGCAATATAATCAGTGTTTTATCAGCAAGAGATTATCAGTAGAGGACTAGGTGTCACATGCAAGCTAGTCCAGCTAATGTGTAACCCCGCCCCATCACTGATTGGCAGTTTTCTGTATATACTGTATAGTCAATCAGTGATGGGGCGGGGTTACACATTAGCTGGACTAGCTTGCATGTGACACCTAGTCCTTAACTGATTATCTCTTGCTGATAAAACACTGATTATATTGCAATTACAGCATACAGGCTATCAGTAGATGACTAGGTGTCACATACAAGCCAGTCCAGCTAATGTGTAACTCTGCCCCCATCACTGATTGGCAGCTTGCTGACTATACAGTATATACAGAAAGCTGCCAATCGGTGGTGTGGGTGAGGTTATACGTAGCTCAACATTCTGATTTCTGCTACATCTGCAGCAGAGAAAACAACAGGGATTTTATCAAAACTGCACCAAGCAGCTCAGTAAGTGACACATTGCTGGAATCAGGGTCTCTGCCCCTGCATCATAGTACTCTCAGAATACATAGGAAAAGCCTGCTAAAAAATTACCTTTAATACTCCCAAGCCACTATGAAAACTATGCCCCCATCTTTCATAAATAATGATCCCTCTTATATGGTGGAGGGGCCCTTGGGGTCTCTGTGTGAGACTACGATCTTCTTCACCCTTTTATTGATGCCCCAGATTGTACAGCCGTTCCAATGTGCAGTCATACAAACCCTGAGTGTTGGCGGCGCTTTGCCCAGTGTTGCATCCAGTGAGATGGCGGTATGTTTTATGTGCCAGGAATAGAACATAATGTCCTCTGCTATTGAATTAGTTTTGGACACTGCACATAATTGCATTTTACGGGCCGGTGTCACGGTTATTATGATTGAAAATGCTTATTAATGTATAATGGGATTTCTCCTTCTCCTGATGCTTTTATTTGATGGGGAGAAGTTTGTGTCGTCTTCATTATTTCACTGCTCTTTTTTTGCTTTTGTTGGAGGAGGAGCGATTAAAGGGTCTGTTACTTGTGACTGTGCCCTGATGTGACGCTCCACAATCGCTGCCTACGCAAGGAAGGGAATGGCGTGCAGTCTGATAGCAGCAGACTCATCAGGAGCACAGTGACCAACCCAACAGTTGTAAATTAGTAGGGTTTGTTAGACTCTGGCAGCATCTGTCATGTGGATTCTGGCGGCGTCCGTCGGTTGGGTTTGTGGCGGCGTCCGTCGGTTGGGTTTGTGGCGGCGTCCGTCGGTTGGGTTTGTGGCGGCCTCCGTCGGTTGGGTTTCTGGCGGCGTTCGTCGGGTAGGTTTCTGGCACTGATGTGATGCTTCACAATCTCTGCCTTTGCAAGGAAGTGAGTGGGGTACAGTCTGATCGCAGCAGACTCATCAGGAGCACAGTGACCCACCCAACAGTTGTAAATTAGTAGGGTCCATTAGACTCTGGCAGCATCTGTCATGTGGATTCTGGCGGCGTCTGTCGGTTGGGTTTCTGGCGGCCTCCGTGGGTTGGGTTTCTGGCGGCCTCCGTCGGTTGGGTTTCTGGCGGCCTCCGTCGGTTGGGTTTCTGGCGGCCTCCGTCGGTTGGGTTTCTGGCGGCCTCCGTCGGTTGGGTTTGTGGCGGCCTCCGTCGGTTGGGTTTCTGGCGGCCTCCGTCGGTTGGCTTTGTGGCGGCCTCCGTCGGTTGACTTTGTGGCGGCCTCCGTCGGTTGGCTTTGTGGCGGCCTCCGTCGGTTGGCTTTGTGGCGGCCTCCGTCGGTTGGGTTTCTGGCGGCCTCCGTCGGTTGGGTTTCTGGCGGCCTCCGTCGGTTGGGTTTCTGGTACTGATGTGACGCTTCACAATCTCTGCCTTTGCAATGAAGTGAGTGGGGTGCAGTCTGATCGCAGCAGACTCATCAGGAGCACAGTGACCAACCCAACAGTTGTAAATTAGTAGGGTCCGTTAGACTCTGGCAGCATCTGTCATGTGGATTCTGGCGGCGTTCGTCGGGGAAGGGGGTCTCCATTTATAGGGCAAGAGTGAATGACACTCTTTAAAAGTGTCTGCATTACATATCAAACACTAGACCTAAAATGAAAATATATCTGACATGACATCAGCAACTTGCTGATGGTTTCCACTTGGCAAACTATGAACTGGAAAAACAAGCTAAATACGCCCCCCCCCCCCCCCCAAAAAAGGTGAAACTCCGTTTTATTAAAGATGCTGATTTTAGCATTAGCTGATTCTTAGAATGTTTGGAGGCCAGACAAAAAGCCGGAGAATCCCTTTAATTTTGGAATTTGAGGGATTTAATGGATGCAGCGCCGCTACAAATCCTCACGGGAAAAGTTGTTTTAATTATGTCACATTTAAGACCTTTTAATTTCTAATTGGCAGCTTCACAATGACTCTTCCAGGCAATGCCTTTTTCTGTATCACGTATGTGTACTATCAACATGCCATTTTTAACATTTCTACTTCTTAAAGGGACTTTTCACCCAAAATATGAAAGTGGCTACATATAATGTAATTGAGAAGTTAGAGAAATTGCCAAAGTTTGGTCATTATACTGCATTTACTTACAGAGCTATTACTATTTTTGTCTATTTTCTTGTGTCGGCCATTTTGCTAATGTAGAAACAGGAAGTGAAGCCACTGGTTTGAAATGGTAAACCGATAAACTGTTACATTGATTTTAATAGAACATATCAACAGAATCCCATTTACCGGCATTTGTGAGAAGCTAATTCAAAGGTGTCAGCTGATCTGGCTGTTTTGCCTGTGGCAAAATGGCGGCTGCAGCAAAACAGAAAATTGCTTATATCTCTTGAAGCGAATACAGCATAGTGGCCAAATTTTGCCCACTATTCTCTCTTTTGGTATACTATTATATTCTATTATAACGTCAATTTTAAATTTGTGGGTGGAAACCCCCTTTAAGCATCAGTATTTGGATTTGCTCCATGGTTGGTCTTAATTTTCTGGATAATCGCGACCTCTGTGTCTGGGCTCGATGACAGTGAAAAGTAATTCCTCCTTTACAGCTCTATGAGACGGTCTAAGGCTCTTACGCTGGATTATTGCGTTAATTAAGATCATGGATCAGACTGGGGGAAGATTTATCCGAGGAGGCAGGCGGAATCCTTGGAAGGTCTTGTCATTGTGATACTGGCTGATAGCTGCGATCACTATATTCTCGCTTTTACTATAGCAACCAGACAGTAACAGGAGTGTTATCATGAGTTGACGTTGAAAATATTCCAAGTTTGTGTTTCTTAGGTGCTTGTTGATCATCGGCCAAAACTCTATTTGGAAGAGGCAGATCTGCGAAATCTGCCGGGATTGCACACGAGTCATGTTCCTCCGGCTCGGCACAGATTGCTGACGGAATATGATGATGAGACGCGCTGATCGCTGGGATACAGCAGTGATATAATTGCAGCCAGAGCCCGGGGGGGATGGGGGAGATTCGCGGCAACCTATACACTAGAACAATGCTCGCGTTGTTTAATGTCCCTACCAGTCCTTCCCGTTCTAATGCTGCAGACAATCTACTGTGCAACTTTTTGCATTGTTTTTGGAAAGTCCCCATAAAACTTCACTGCAAAGAGAAATAATTCAGTCTTTTGTTCTCTGTGATCAGCCACCTCTGTGGCTCACACATGACACTTCCAACCACTTATGCCTCGTTCTTTTGGCGTGGTCCCAGGATGCTCACGGGGAGGGCGGTGCACAGGCGTCTGCCCCCGAAATCATGCATTAATTTACAATTTTGGAAAACTCCATAGACTCCAATGGGGGCATCTGTCAACTACCCACAGAACCATATGTCTCCACCCCTAATGGAGCCATTTTTTTTAATGAGGCAGACAGTCAAAAATCTAAAAATTTGGTCTCTGAAAAGGAGGTCAGATATGTTCCCACCTTCCTGTGGTTGTTTCATGGACAGATCTTTCCAACTCAGCCTTCAGTATTTGAGCTCAGAATATCCCTTTAAGGAGGCAATTAGGGTGAAGCACAACCTTGGCCATGTCAGGGAGGCGCTAAAAAGAGTGCAGAAGGTTATATCTTGGGTAGGGGTTGACTTAATTACTAAGGAATGAGTTTACTGCTCTCTTGCTTTCCCCTTCCTACTTGCTTGGGGTGGAGTGCTCCTGCTTGATTGACAGTTCGCACCAGCAGCATCTCTGATCTGTGCTTTCTGATACATGAAGAGTCCCTGCCTCTGAAGCATTGGAAGAGTGCAGGGGCTCAGGTGCTATCCATGCGCTCCCGCAATCCTGGCCAGCTTCAGATTATCGTGCCTTCTAGGCCACCGCTGATAGACTGCAGTGGTGGCCGATAACCTCGGCAACTTGTACTAAAATTAAAAATTTCTTTTTTTTTTTTTTTTTTTTGAGAATGGGGAGGATTTTTAAGAAATGGATTGCACATTATGTGTGTTGTACAAGCACTTTGCAATTTTTATCCAATTTAAGATGAGAATAACTAACTTTTAAATATGAGCGTCACCAAACCGTTGTGGCCATCTTTATTCCTAGATCTTAAGTAGATTGCAAGTGCCCGGTGGTTGGTTCCAAGATTTGCCAGTTCTGATCACTTGGCCCTCCTCAGTAGTGTTGGCTTGTGTTTCCCAGGGGTGTGTGTTGCCTGCGCTGTGTGTTCCTGTGTTCCCCGGGGGCGTGTGGCGCTTGCGCCGTGTGTTCCCCGGGGGCGTGTGTTGCTTGCGCCGTGTGTTCCCTGGGGGCGTGTGTTGCTTGCGCTGTGTGTTCCCCGGGGGCGTGTGTTGCCTGCGCCGTGTGTTCCACGGGGGCGTGTGTTGCCTGCGCCGTGTGTTCCACGGGGGGGGTGTGTTGCCTGCGCCGTGTGTTCCCCGGGGCGTGTGTTGCCTGCGCCGTGTGTTCCACGGGGGGGGTGTGTTGCCTGCGCCGTGTGTTCCCCGGGGGCGTGTGTTGCCTGCGCCGTGTGGTCCCCGGGGGCATGTGTTGCCTGCGCCGTGTGTTCCCCGGGGGGGTGTGTTGCCTGCGCCGTGTGTTCCCCGGGGGGGTGTGTTGCCTGCGCCGTGTGTTCCCCGGGGGGGTGTGTTGCCTGCGCCGTGTGTTCCCCGGGGGGGTGTGTTGCCTGCGCCGTGTGTTCCCCGGGGGGGGGGGGGTGTTGCCTGCGCCGTGTGTTCCCCGGGGGGGGGTGTGTTGTCTGCGCCGTGCCCCAAGGGGGGGTGGTGCGTGTGCCGTGAGTTTTTGCTCGCCCCCTAGAGTACTTTGAACAGATCCAGGACTTCCATTTTACAAATTCCCCCCCCCCCTTGCTGAAACGTGAAAAAAAAATCCACTAATTCAATGTAATTTTTTTTCATATTAATTTTTCCTTGTCTTGATCAAAACTGGGAAAGAGAAGAACACGACGTCCTGACAGAGACTCGATGTGTAGTCTGAACCGAACACATGGGGCATGCCTACACTGAGGAGAACTTGGTAAATGAGCCTAATGGGGAGGGGGGGCTTTATGGTAAAAAAGAAAATGGTCTTTGTTCTTGGAGGTTGACGTAAAGCATCTGCTTCCATGGCAACGTTTGTTGAGAGGTTCCGTATGTAGAACTCTCATTCTGAAGGAACAGTCATGTGTTTATCCATCTCGCAGCTGGTTGTAGGGTGGACGTGGCACAGCTGCTCTTCCTTCTGTAGAACACCCTTTAATGCTGGATCTGCCCATCCCATTGCCCCCTGCTGTGGCAGAAGGGCATAATTAGGGAGAACTTGGCCAAGAACATCTCTCTAGCAAATGAGAGTACAGTAATGGAGGAGAGCGGGTAGAGTCTCTAGTGTAGGTGGCAATACGGTAGGTTCGTTACTTGGAGGAGCTTTCTGAGGTTGGGAAAAGAGTTCCGCTTCCTTTCAGAACCAGCGCCACATTTGTTCAGAGGTTGTGTGTGGTATTGCAGATCATCCGCACTGCTCAGCTGCAGTACCACACTCAACCTGGGGGTAAGGGTGGCATAGCTTTCCCGCTGCAATCATTTAGTCAACTCAGTGTCCATGAACCATCTTCAATCTGTTATTGATAGGAAAATGTTATGGTTTGTTCTGCCACCAGCCTCTACCAGTCAGTGCCACAGGTGGCGTAGCTTGTGAATAGAGACCCTCTGCTATTAACAGACAGCGTGGCACACAGATGACCTATGGGATGAGGAGTATTGATTGACTGATGAGCTGTCCTCCAGCTACTGCTGCTCTGTGAATAATGTGCACACGTTTATCGAAATGAGGTCTCCGAATGTGTTCTAGAATCTCCCGGCTGCTGTTAACCTCGTCACTGCTGGACCCAATGGATCGATAACACAATACTTACTAATACGCTTCCCTTTTTATATTTTTATATTTTTCTTTTTTTTTTCTTCCCTCTGTTTCCTTTTCTATCTGCCTCACTTTTTTTCCGTTACTGCCTCTGCTCCTTGTTTCTCCATTTTTTTTTCTCTCTCCTGTTCTTTTCTTACCAGATTTTCCCTCTTTTTTTATTTTTATTTCCTTTCTACCTCCTTTTTTCTTTTACCATACCCAATTTTATCTCTAGTTTTGCACTTTTTTTCTTTTTTACATGCGCACTTTTTTTCTGTTTTTCCCCCCCTCACTTTTTTCTTTATTTCGCTTGGTCTTTCTTTCCTTCCTTTCTTTCCTTCCTTTCTTTCTTTCCTTTCCGTCCTTCTTTCCTTTCCGTCCTTCTTTCCTTTCCTTTCTTTCTTTCCTTCCTTCCTTCCTTCCTTCTTTCCTTTCTTTCCTTTTCTTTCCTTTCTTTCCTTTCTTTCCTTTCTCTCCTTTCTTTCCTTTCTCTCCTCTCCTCTCCCTTCTCCCCTCTCCTCTCCCTTCTCTCCTCTCCTCTCCCTTCTCTCCTCTCCTCTCCTCTCCCTTCTCTCCTCTCCTCTCCCTTCTCTCCTCTCCTCTCCCTTCTCTCCTCTCCTCTCCCTTCTCTCCTCTCCTCTCCCTTCTCTCCTCTCCTCTCCCTTCTCTCCTCCCTCTCCCGTCTCTCCTCTCCCTTCTCTCCTCCCTCTCCCGTCTCTCCTCTCCTCTCCCGTCTCTCCTCTCCTCTCCCGTCTCTCCTCTCCTCTCCCGTCTCTCCTCTCCTCTCCCGTCTCTCCTCTCCTCTCCCGTCTCTCCTCTCCTCTCCCGTCTCTCCTCTCCTCTCCCGTCTCTCCTCTCCTCTCCCGTCTCTCCTCTCCTCTCCCGTCTCTCCTCTCCTCTCCCGTCTCTCCTCTCCTCTCCCGTCTCTCCTCTCCTCTCCCGTCTCTCCTCTCCTCTCCTCTCCCTTCTCTCCTCTCCTCTCCCTTCTCTCCTCTCCTCTCCCTTCTCTCCTCTCCTCTCCCTTCTCTCCTCTCCTCTCCCTTCTCTCCTCTCCTCTCCCTTCTCTACTCTCCTCTCCCTTCTCTCCTCTCCCTTCTCTCCTCTCCTCTCCCTTCTCTCCTCTCCTCTCCCTTCTCTCCTCTCCTCTCCCTTCTCTCCTCTCCTCTCCCTTCTCTCCTCTCCTCTCCCTTCTCTCCTCTCCTCTCCCTTCTCTCCTCTCCTCTCCCTTCTCTCCTCTCCTCTCCCTTCTCTACTCTCCTCTCCCTTCTCTCCTCTCCCTTCTCTCCTCTCCTCTCCCTTCTCTCCTCTCCTCTCCCTTCTCTCCTCTCCTCTCCCTTCTCTCCTCTCCTCTCCCTTCTCTCCTCTCCTCTCCCTTCTCTCCTCTCCTCTCCCTTCTCTCCTCTCCTCTCCCTTCTCTCCTCTCCTCTCCCTTCTCTCCTCTCCTCTCCCTTCTCTCCTCTCCTCTCCCTTCTCTCCTCTCCTCTCCCTTCTCTCCTCTCCTCTCCCTTCTCTCCTCTCCTCTCCCTTCTCTCCTCTCCTCTCCCTTCTCTCCTCTCCTCTCCCTTCTCTCCTCTCCTCTCCCTTCTCTCCTCTCCTCTCCCTTCTCTCCTCTCCTCTCCCTTCTCTCCTCTCCTCTCCCTTCTCTCCTCTCCTCTCCCTTCTCTCCTCTCCTCTCCCTTCTCTCCTCTCCTCTCCCTTCTCTCCTCTCCTCTCCCTTCTCTCCTCTCCTCTCCCTTCTCTCCTCTCCTCTCCCTTCTCTCCTCTCCTCTCCCTTCTCTCCTCTCCTCTCCCTTCTCTCCTCTCCTCTCCCTTCTCTCCTCTCCTCTCCCTTCTCTCCTCTCCTCTCCCTTCTCTCCTCTCCTCTCCCTTCTCTCCTCTCCTCTCCCTTCTCTCCTCTCCTCTCCCTTCTCTCCTCTCCTCTCCCTTCTCTCCTCTCCTCTCCCTCCTTGCATTCGGACATACTGTACATACAGTATGCCTGGCACCCTTTTTGGTGACATTTTGTTCTCTCCACCTCCGATGGACACCTGATCAAATAAGGAGTGGTAAGAATGAGATTAGACTAATATTTTGTATATTTAGTGTTTCCAGACTTTTGACCTGGACTTTTCCTGATATCAGTCAGGACTGTAGTAAAGCGATAAGAGCAGCTGTAAAATGTCACATCCATGCCAATCTAATACACTGCCATGGGGCGAAGGACAAGCTTTTATCCTTTAAAAACTGGCAAAATGTGGAATTATGGAATCGGTTATATAGCTGACCTTCGGATTTCTGTTCCCTATTTACAAATGGGACCGCCCTATGATTGAGACTTTGACACTTTACGGCTGGTGAACCACGGACCCAATGCATAACTGTCTTTGGGTATTCATTGACATTGTTTACACCAAATTCTTATTTTTGCCACTTTTATTGCTCAAAAGTCACATATCCCTCCTAAATTTTTTTTTTTTTTTTTTTAAATTCCCATCCTACTTTAAAATCATTCCAGGGGTCATCTGGAGTTCATTCACACCAAAATATTGCAACTTTTTTTTTTAAAAAAAGCCAACTTGATTGAATCAGCGGACCATATTTGGAAATTCCACACCTTGCCCACAATGATGAACAAAAAAAAAAAAACAGCGAAAAGACAAAACAAAAACAGGCAATCGCATAGAAATGTGCAAAAAAAAGTGCAAATGAAAAATAGACAAAATAAAATAAATTTTAAAAAAAAGTGAAAAATAGACAAAATAAAACACAAAAATTCAAATGAAAAATAAACAAAATAAAAAAATTAAAATGGACAAAATTAAAAAAATGAAGGGACAAAATAAAATAAAAAAATGAAATATGGACAGTAAAATAAAAAATTCAAATAAAAAATAGATAAAATAAATTTAAAAAAAGTGAAAAAATTCAAATGAAAAATAAACAAAATAAAAAAATAAAATAAAGTGGACAAAATTAAAAAAATGAAAAATGGATAAAATGAAGGGAAAAATAGTGTAAAATAAATGCAAATGAAAAATAGACAAAATAAAATAAATTTAAAAAAGGTGAAAAATAGACAACATAAAATAAAAAAAATTTCAAATGAAAAATAAAATAAAAAAATGAAGAATGGACAGTAAAATAAAAAAAAACGCAAATGAAAAATGGACAAAATAAAAAAAAATGCAAAATTAAAACCTATGAGACTGATTAATTATTGTGAGAACATATAGGTAAGAGGAAGGATAACGAGACAAGTGAGATTGCCCAGGACCTGTGTCTGGGAGAGTGAAAAGGGAGCACTCACTATAAACTGGATTATTTGGTAATAGATTTATTGCTCGTATTAAGCTTTTATAACTGTACAAACATAACATAAAAGATAAAAGCCGCAGTCTCCCGGATGGAGGGCGAAACGTTTCTGGACGGGCGTTTTATGACTTGCTGAAAATATTATCTTATTCTGATAATTGCAGCTGCACCTTTCCAGCTGTCAGCCTGCATTCATATGGGAGCTGCACAGTCATGGTAGGAGAGCATTAAAGCAAGTGGGGTCCCCCTGCAGCACAGAGTATTTAAGCAGAGAAGTGAGCTGTTCATGTGTGTGCCAGTGACCCGTTATCATGGTCCTTGCATGTCATTCTGTAAGTGAGCTACGCTGTAGTAGCTGGATAGTTGCAGGGGTAATGTCAAATAGCGCCCCCTGCCAATTGTTAAGTGTTGTGGTGGTGTTTGTTTTTTTTTTTTTTTTGTTTGTTTTTTTTACCTGGTGTAAATGCCGCCGTCCTCCTGAATCCGGCGATATTTTACTTATGTTCCTGCACCTCTTTGTTCCTGAGATATGGCATTTTTCCCCTGGATATAAATCTAGTCTCTTTAGACAACTGGGCGTGACCAGCAGCTATTCTGGGGTTGTCTTCTTTATAGTCACTCCCTGTTGGATAAAAATACTTAATTTATATACAGGGAAAAAAGGTCCATATCTCAGGAATGGAGAGGAGTAGGAACAAAAGAAAAACATCAATGGGTTCAGGGCGTCAGCGGCAGGTAACAAAATGCATATTTATGGTGACCGATCCTTTTTAAAAGGGGTAAACGAGAAAAATTTGCGTTTTCATGTGTGCTGATGATCTGAGGAGCTGACACAGAGCAGGGTGATTAAAAATCTTGTTTTAAAACAAACACTACGCGTTTCGGGGACTGTCTCCTTCCTCAGGTTTTTTTTTTAAAAGGGGTGTTACCATCTCATAGTGATGGGAGAAAAGGATGATTAGTGGTTATTCCACCAGTCAATAATGATGCTGTGGGTTCAACACATTTCTAAGCTGCCTCGCTTCTTCATCAGTCAAAAGAAAAAACACACTACAATAACAATCATCTCTTAGTGGTGGTATATTGGTATGCAGGGAAAGATTAGGCTGAATAAGTGTTGCAGCCCCTTCATTTTTAGGATTATATAGGCGCACCCAGGTTGAGACCCCACCTGTCAAAGGTGTGTCACGCATGAAGTGTCCGGCTGTAGAACGTTTGTTTGGCTACACAAGCTACCCTCTAACTTGCCTTTTTTTTCCCCTGCTTGTGGTTTACCCCTTTCTCTTTAGGACCCTGCGGATTTCCTCACCTTTTCAGCTGTTAATCTTTAGCACTTCCCTTTTGTGTCGTTATATACCCTCATTCCTCGTTACTCTGTGCTGGTGATTGATCGAATACCCTTAAAGGGATTATCCGGCTTATGTTGAGTTTTTTTCATTATTACCCTATTGGGCTACATTGGGGCAGGTAAGTAGATAGTGACCACTTACCTGCCCTGCTGTCAGCCCCTCTCCCCCGGCTCAGAGTGGTCATGTGACCGCTCCTGCCGCGATTTTGCTGCTTCCGGTCATTTCATGTCAACATGGGCAGGGCCATGTTGACATGCAAATCTGACAAGAAATCTGTGGAGAGAAAAGCGCATATAGGGTCTTACCCCAGTATATAAGGGGTGGGCGGAGGGTGAAACTACTCACCAGATGTCGTTGTGAGAGTCACAACAACTGTAATCGCATGTAGAATCTGATCCAAGGCTGCAGCCACCCGAATTGGCAGATAACAGAGAGCAAAAGAGAGGGGTGTTTGATACTGCGCCAAAGGATCACAGGAACAGATGTTTAGATTAATGCATCTTTATTTCATCCAGGTCTACGCGTTTCAGGAGCCACTGCCCCCTTCCTCAGGACCGTCAGGAGAGACAAAACATCAAATGAGATTTGATGTTTTGTCTCTCCTGACGGTCCTGAGGAAGGGGGCAGTGGCTCCTGAAACGCGTAGACCTGGATGAAATAAAGATGCGTTAATCTAAACATCTGTTCCTGTGATCCTTTGGCGCAGTATCAAACACCCCTCTCTTTTGCTCTCTGTGACATGCAAATCTGGAAACAGCATGTCGCCTCCCTGCTGGGCTGTACAGTGCGTGGAGTCCCCGCCCCCTTCCCTGCACCCTCCCACAGATTCCCCCGCACCCCGTACTCTGCCCATAACCTCCCCCTGCACTGCTGGGGGGCCCGTGACCTGGGGGAGGGGCCTGGCGGCGGCTGCCGTGGTGTCAGCGCTAGCATCGGGCCCCTGCTCAGGATCACACATTCAAATATACCGGCATCACAGATCACAGATGCCGGTATATTTGAAAGCGCTGATGAGAGGGAGCGCAGCTTCTCATCACTGCCCAGCTGTCTGTGCTCTCTTCATCACAGCGGTGACGTCACTACTGTGCTGATATGTCCAGAGCACAGACAGCGCCCCGAACGTGCAGGAGCGGCGGGGACCGAGGACGGGTGAGTATGTACTCCCTACATGTGTTCCCTATGGGGGTAGGGGGGTCGGTACAGAGCCCGATGTGTGTATGCGGTGCAGAGCTCGATGTGTGTATGCGGTGCAGAGCTCGATGTGTGTATGCGGTGCAGAGCCCGATGTGTGTATGCGGTGCAGAGCCCGATGTGTGTATGCGGTGCAGAGCCCGATGTGTGTATGCGGTGCAGAGCCCGATGTGTGTATGCGGTGCAGAGCCCGATGTGTGTATGCGGTGCAGAGCCCGATGTGTGTATGCGGTGCAGAGCCCGATGTGGGGCTGTTATTTGCAATGCTGTAGTGATAACAGGTCAGTGCTGGAGCAGAATATACTGACAGGGAATGTGTGTGCAGGGGGCGGGCAGGGGGCGAGGCTGGACACTGGGGTGGGGCTGGACACTGAGGCCGGGCGGTGTCAGCTCTGACTGGGAGGTGTGGCACAGGAAGTGGTCAGTTTGCTTGTGCTGAATCTAAACAGAGAGCTGCAGAGAATAAAGGGTGAATTCAAGAGGAACAAAGGTTAGAAAACAAAAAATAACAATGTAGGGGTGATTTATATGGCAATACAGCACAGATTAGCTTAAACTCAAAAATTTTTGTTATGTCGGACAACCCCTTTAAGTTTTCAGTGCAAGCAGGCGGCTTGTATTCATCTGGAGAAACTTTGTTGTTGTTGCATTTCCTTACCCTGAGACTTCTGGAGATAAGTTGTCTACTTTCTCCCGGTGTCTTCTTTAGAGCTTAGTGGGGTTGACTAAGCGCTCGTCCCATCTGCTCCCTACCTATGGCCTATTTCAGGGTCAGGCATGGTCAGGTATCCTGCTTGGTGCATAGGTTCCGCACCCATCTATGGTAGTGAAGGAAGCCAGGGGCCAGCGGTAGATTTGGTCAGGGGGTCACAATCTCCCCCTTCCCTTCTCTTTCGCCGTTCGCCTGGTACTTTCCCGTACCGAACGTGGCACACCAATCGTGATGGCACCGAATAAGATGAGCCAGTCCAAGAATGGAGTCAGAGATGGACTTCTACCTGAGGTTTCTTCTTGCCTCATGGTTGATGCACATATTTACAAACCTCTGTAAGTCCAACTTTTGGAAATTTGTCATTCCCCGTCAATCATCCACAAACCGCGCCTTTGCGTATGGTTTTGTTAATGCCATCCTCTTGTGGTTCCATCTTTAGCAGGTATGAGCGTTAATGGTAATTGGACTAGAGTTGGCCAAACCCATGAAGTTGCGATGACTGAACGCCCCTTCGGCCGGCAGCTATTCCCTACTACCGTAACAAAGAGGCCTTTTATGCTGAATTTCATGATGTTAAAGAAGTCCAGAATTGGCCCCATCCAACGCTACTCGCGTTTTTTGGACAAGTACTCAAGTGCGGTGTGGTATCTGGAAAGGGTTACTGGAACAATTGGTTCTTCTCGACTGCTCAGTTATGTAATCCATTAAAGCTGTGCGTGATCTATAGAAATTAAGGTCCACGATATAAGATTATCCTCAAGACTTCACCGAGATCTCTTCCTTAATGACCGTGTTCTGGTTTCTTCACCTCCTGTTTACAAAAGCAGGATCTTTTTAATAAGGATTTGTAGAGTGGCGTGGATGGAGCCTGCTGGACCGGTGTGTTTCTCGACTATGTTTTGATGGGCGCTAAGTTTCTACCAACATTTAGTATTTTGGATTTACTTTTTTCTTTTGTTCCTGCATTGTTGATTTATGCAGGATATATGGTATTTTTCGTTTTATAAGACGCACCCCAAATATAGAGATAAAAAAGGTAAAAAAAAAAGAGGTCCAGCTTATACTCCGGTGGTGTCTTACTGTAGGCGGGCGACAGCAGTGGTGGAGCGGGGCGTCACAGGAGGCGGGGTGGGGGGGGCTTTTGTAGGGCAGCGCTGGCTGCTGTGTGGAGCAGGGCAGTGCGGGGGTGAGATGCTCTGTCGGCGGTGCGATCTTCAAATGATCTCATCATCAAATGATGCCACCGGAATCTGCGCCTGTGCCGATTGAGCTCTCTGCTCCATCTGCGCACGCGCCTACTCCTGGCGGCATTATTTGAAGATCGCACCGCCGACAGAGCATCTCACCCCCGCACTGCCTTGCTCTACACAGCTCCTCACAACCGACTGAGCATCTCACCCGCTGCAGCCAGCACAGCCCCGCACCGCCAACAACCATCTCACCCGCCGCAGCCAGCACAGCCCCGCACCAGCCGACAGAGCATCTCACCTCTGCACTGCTATGCTCCACACAATGCCCACCGCAGCCAACACAGCCTCGCACCGCCAACAGAGCATCTCATTCCTGCACTGCCTTGCTCTACACAGCTCCGCACCACCGACTGAGCATCTTACCCGCTGCAGCCAGCACAACCCTGCACCGCCGACAGAGCATCTCACCTCTGCACTGCCATGCTCCACACAATGCCCACCGCAGCCAGCACAGCCCCGCACCACCAACAAAGCATCTCATCCCTGTACTGCCTTGCTCTACACAGCTCTGCACCACCAACTGAGCATCTCACCCACCGCAGCCAGCACAGCCCCGCACCGCCAACAGAGCATCTCACCCGCTGCAGCCAGCACAGCCCCACACCAGCCGACAGAGCATCTCACCTCTGCACTGCCATGCTCCGCACAATGCCCACCACAGCAAGCACAGCCCTGCACCGCCAACAGAGCACCTCATCCCTGCACTGCCTTGCTCTACACAGCTCCGCACCACCGACAGAGCATCTCACCCGCCACAGCCAGCACAGCCCTACACCCGCCAACCGAGCGTCTCACCTGTAGCACCGCCCTGCTCCACACAGCGTCCACCGCAGCCAACACAGCGCCCATTCTCCACCTCCCAGTAAGCTACATTCGGATTTTAAGACTCACTCCTCATTTTCCTCCCAAATTTTTGGGAGGAAAAGCGCGTCTTATAATCTGAAAACTACGGTACATATGTGCCGTGGGCTACTTGATGATGCTACATTTTGAAGGACAAATTACAATTTACTGTTACCATCGTTGGACTCGAATGACAACATTCCGCCACCTTTAATTACAGTTGTCGGCTGCTGATGTTTATACATTGCAATGGGAACCTCAGTCTCACCTTAAAACCTAAATTTGACCATCCACATATAGACATTCGGGAGACGGCTCTACCCCCATACATGAGTGCTTCATGTGTTTTCATCTGGGGAAAAAGATAAAAATTTGCTGCCAGCAACTTATATTCACTGGAAACTAGAGGATCTGACGTTACAATTCCTACAGTACCATCCTTCTCTTCCATTATCATGGGAAAGTCAGGAGCACCCCCATATTAGAGTTTGGCAAAAAGATTTACACGACCCTGGTCCATTGGCCACATTAGTAGTCTGTACCTACAGGACCAGAGCCCTGCGACCTCCCTGGCACCCCTTCGGATTGATAGACTCCTGAACATTATTAGGGTACAAAACATGAATAACATTGCAGGGGTCTACTAATCAGAAGAGATGCTGGGGACGTGGCAAGATGTAGTAGGTTCACAGGGCTGTAATCTGGCTACCATGGACTACGAAGTTGGCTAGACTGGGGATCATGCAAAACCTTTTGCTCGTCTCTTCCCAATATGCATCAGATGGTCATTGGTATGGTACAACACATGCATGACATTGCAGGGGTCTACTAATCAGAAGAGGTGCTGGGGATGTGGCAAGTAGTAGGAGGTCCGCAGGGCTCTAATCTGGCTGCCATGGACTGCCGATATGGCTAGACCAGGGTCATGCAAAACCTTTTGCTCCTCTCTTCCGAATATGCATCAGATGGTCAGAAGGTTCTGACAACTTTCTTCTACGGTGCATGTGGGATTTGACTCTAGTTGCAAACCCACTTTTCCGTAAACTTGTGACCATGAAAGAATGAGCACCGTACGTCTGTGTTGTCCACTGGGGTCCACCCCTCACTCTACACTTTTTGGTGGCCTCCTACTATCCAGTTCTTAGTGGCCACAGATTCTACACGGTAATGGACGCAATGGCTGTGGAAACCAGAAATGTCTACCACCTCTGTGCCCACAATATGGACTAGGACCCTTCTTAGGACCATGATGTAGCCAAACTTAAGACGAATTCCAAAATTTTGGATCAATATCAGAAAGTCTCTGTTCTTGCTGTTGGAACAAAGACTGTACACGTAATTATGCCTTTTGGGCTTGGAGTTGAAGCCTGGAGATCATCATTGACTGTTCACTTCAGTGACATGTTGGGTGAACTGGTCAGGTTGTCCGCTTTCCTTTCGATCCCTTTATGTACCGCTTAGTTCAGCCAAGGGCAATGAGTGCCTGCCAGTCTACGGTAGTTACCTCTGATAGTGGCATATCTGGAAGATCCAGGCACTGGGCATGTTGAAGTCCAGCACTTCTGTTTCCATATACCTGTGGCTTGAATTTTTATATATACATTACATGGTCAGTTGTTCTTGCCAAATTGGCAGGTTTACTAATCACTCATCTCATGTGCATGGGCACCTTATGGAAGAGAAGTCATTGACCAAACAGAGCAGAAAGTTCCAATCTAAGGACAAACCTCTAGATATAAAAAGCTCCAGCTCATGAGAAGATCCTACTAGAACGGGAAATCTGGAAGAGAAAAGAGAATCCATTTTGTTGATGGTCATCCAATGAGACAAATGAGAAGATTGGACATCTTAGATAAACACTAATCCTACAGTATGGCTGAATGGAACCATAATTGGTCAATTCTAGTGATGAACGAACATTACCATGCTCGGGTGCTCGGTATTCGTAACTAGTGATGAGCGGGCACTACCATGCTCGGGTGCTCGGTATTCGTAACTAGTGATGAGCGGGCACTACCATGCTCGGGTGCTCAGTACTCGTAACTAGTGATGAGCGGGCACTACCATGCTCGGGTGCTCTGTACTCGTAACTAGTGATGAGCGGGCACTACCATGCTCGGGTGCTCAGTACTCGTAACTAGTGATGAGCGGGCACTACCATGCTCGGGTGCTCGGTATTCGTAACTAGTGATGAGTGAGCACTACCATGCTCAGGTGCTCTGCACTCGTAACTAGTGATGAGCGAGCACTATCATGCTCAGGTGCTCTGTACTCGTAACTAGTGATGAGCGGGCACTACCATGCTTGGGTGCTCAGTACTCGTTACTAGTGAGGAGCGGGCACTACCATGCTCGGGTGCTCGGTATTCTTAACTAGTGATGAGCGAGCACTACCGTGCTCGGGTGCTCTGTACTCGTAACTAGTGATGAGCGGGCACTACCATGCTTGGGTGCTCAGTACTCGTTACTAGTGATGAGCGAGCACTACCATGCTCAGGTGCTCTGCACTCGTAACTAGTGATGAGCGAGCACTACCATGCTCAGGTGCTCTGTACTCGTAACTAGTGATGAGCGGGCACTACCATGCTCGGGGGCTCAGTACTCGTAACTAGTGATGAGCGGGCACTACCATGCTCGGGTGCTCAGTACTAGTAACTAGTGATGAGCGGGCACTACCATGCTCAGGTGCTCAGTACTAGTAACTAGTAATGAGCGGGCACTACCATGCTCAGGTGCTCAGTACTCGTAACTAGTGTTGAGCGGGCACTACCATGCTCAGGTGCTCAGTACTCGTAACTAGTGATGAGTGGGCACTACCATGCTCGGGTGCTCAGTACTCGTAACTAGTGATGAGCAGGCACTACCATGCTCGGGTGCTCAGTACTCGTAACTAGTGATGAGCGGGCACTACCATGCTCGGGTGCTCAGTACTCATAACTAGTGATGAGCGGGCACTACCATGCTCGGGTGCTCAGTACTCGTAACTAGTGATGAGCGGGCACTACCATGCTCTGGTGCTCGGTATTCGTAACTAGTGATGAGCGGGCACTACCATGCTCGGGTGCTCTGTACTGGTAACTAGTGATGAGCGGGCACTACCATGCTCGGGTGCTCTGTACTCGTAACTAGTGATGAGCGAGCACTACCATGCTCAAGTGCTCAGTACACGTAACTAGTGATGAGCGGGCACTACCATGCTCGGGTGCTTGGTACTCGTAACTAGTGATGAGCGGGCACTACCATGCTCTGGTGCTCTGTACTCGTAACTAGTGATGAGCAGGCACTACTATGCATTGCTCAAGTGCTCGGTACTGTTCATGAGCAGTTGAATGCTCGGATGGGTGTGACAGTATGTCAATGGGACACTTTTTCTGGAAGAGTTCCCCGAAAAAATGCTTGTTTCTCATTACTTACATTTACTTGGGTGCTCTAGTCGTGCCCATCTAATCACCCAACTGCTCGTTCCAAGTACCAAGCACCCGAGCATGGTAGTGCTCACTCATCACTACTTACGAGTACCGAGCACCTGGGCATGGTAGTGCCCATTCATCACTAGTTACTAGTACAGAGCACCCGAGCATGGTAGTGCCCGCTCATCACTAGTTACGAGTACCGAGCACCCGAGCATGGTAGTGCCCGCTCATCACTAGTTACGAGTACTGAGCACCCGAGCATGGTAGTGCCCATTCATCACTAGTTACTAGTACAGAGCACCCGAGCATGGCAGTGCCCGCTCATCACTAGTTACGAGTACCGAGCACCCGAGCATGGTAGTGCCCGCTCATCACTAGTTACGAGTACTGAGCACCCGAGCATGGTAGTGCCCGCTCATCACTAGTTACGAGTACTGAGCACCCGAGCATGGTACTGCCCGCTCATCACTAGTTACGAGTACTGAGCACCCGAGCATTGTAGTGCCCACTCATCACAAGTTACGAGTACTGAGCACCCGAGCATGGTAGTGCCCACTCATCACTAGTTACGAGTACTGAGCACCCGAGCATGGTAGTGCCCGCTCATCACTAGTTTCGAGCACTGAGCACCCGAGCATGGTAGTGCTCGCTCATCACTAGTTACCAGTACAGAGCACCTGAGTATGGTAGTGCCCACTCATCACTAGTTATGAGTACTGAGCACCCGAGCATGGTAGTGCCCACTCATCACTAGTTACGAGTACTGAGCACCCGAGCATGGTAGTGCCCACTCATCACTAGTTACGAGTACTGAGCACCCGAGCATGGTAGTGCCCACTCATCTCTAGTCATTTCCTAAATAATTTGGAAACCGTGTTACCTTAACCTACAATTTTATTCTTGGTTGGTTTATGGTTTTGGGTTTTCCTTCGTGAACACCATGAGAGATTTTATTTTGACATCCCTGGTGAACGACAATGTAATAGCATATTTTGGAGTCGCGTAGATATTGGGAGACCTTCCTTCCGTTGTGCAGTGGATGATGGAGGCCCCCTGGAGATGTTGTTCTTTCCGATGGGAGATGATGCGTTCCGAGGAAACCTTTTGTACTCCTCGTATCTGTGTGTAACGCGATCATTATTCAGAAGTCTGACATTTGTGCTATTTCTGGCTGATATGTTTTTCTTTTTACATGATTGCAATGCAAATAGCTTAAGCAAATAAAAATTACAACAGGAGGTGGAGGCCTCTTTAACTGCTTACGCTCCGGGCACGGGGCTTCTGTTTTTTGGTGTGTGTTTTGTGATTACTGACAATGCGGAAGGGCAGTGGCTTCAGATATACGCGACTGATTTATTGACCCTGTCTAAGTATTGATGTGGATCAGCCTAACCTATTCCGTAGGGCAGGATGTATTTCACCGGTCCCTTCTGCCCCCAGTGGGCCTCCACAGTCTTATTTTCCTTCACTCGCACTTATAGAGAGTCAAATTAACCTGTCAGAATTGTTTTTGTGTGTGGGAGGAAGATGAAGAACTTGGTGTAAACCCACGCAAACAATTCTTAGCGCTCATCATCTTCTTTGAAGATTGTTTGTCAGAATATTGGTCTACCTTGACTACGACGTTCGTTCGGCACAGCCATCTCTCCCCCCGAATCTTAAGTACGCGGGAGACCTCTGTACGTCCGAATGTTCTTGAGCTTTCTTCAAGAAAAGAGGAAAAAGCCCCGGGTGGACAACTCTCCTCACAACACAATAGGATCGAAAATTCCAACTGTCCCATCTTTCTCCTCTAACCTAATCATCGTAATCTGCTGGGTAAGATTACTTAGGAGGCCATCACTAGGACTATGGGAAAGCGGGGAATCAGGGCTCCTAAGCTGTCCCTCAAGCTAGGTGACCCTATGCTTATCCCTAATCTCAGGGATTCACCTAATGGTGGAGATGCCTGAGCCTCCTTCCTGGCCCTGCTCTTGACCAGTCCTGATCTGATTACCCCTCCCCACAGAAAGGGAGTGTCTAGAAGCCTAAAGAGAAAGACAGACAAGGGAAAACCAAAACTGTCACACAGCGTGCACACAGATAGGTTGTCACGTCCCCACCGGAGCCCGCTCCTGCGACTTCTGCTCCGATCGCCAGACGACGCCATGTTCCCACCATGGATAGTGCTGGTGATGGGAGAGGAGTCGGTGCCCGTGGCTCTGCGGAGCACATGCTCCGCTCATCCACTAGGCTGGGTTTCCCTGGGACCTGCAGTACCACTGACTGACTGTAGGTAGCGTGTGTCTTCCAGCTGAAGTTACCGCCATTCAGCTACAGCCAATGGGAAGACACCACACCCTTCTTATTCCCCCTCCTGTCACATGACCACCGCCAGAGATAGTTCTGTACTTCTGGCTCATGTGCTGTTTGTATGTTGATTCCTGTGTGCTGACCTTTGCTTGTTTTTTGACTACCCTCCCACCTGTCATTTTTGTACCTTGCTGCCAGTTCCGGATTTGACCTCTGGGGTCCTGCTTTGTGAGCGGCTTTTCTCTAGACTCCCCTTACAGCCAGTCTGAGTCTGTGGCTCCAATCAGGCATTAGATAGGTAAACGCAATAAGAGGTTGAGGAGGAAAAATAAGAGCAGGAAGGAAGTATAAAACGGGGAAAAACTCCACAATTGCTCCAAACAATAAGCACAACGTTCACCACAGTCTGGGACACTATGCCTCACAGACCAATATAGAATAAACTATAGCTGGCATGGGTAGAAAGATTCCACCAGCGTAAATAGGAGGAGAGCAGATGTGATAGGTCTCCCCACAACATGTGATTAAAAGATCAAGCAGACCAGCAGAGATTAATTCCTGCTAGCCTGGCTATGAATCAGCAAACAGCAGATCGACGCCTGAATCTGCTTGTGTTGATCCCAGACACCAGAGAAATGATCGGGCGGAGTGTCAGACTTTTCAACAGTCCGACGCCGCCATGACAGTTGGTGAAGTTTGTGCAAAACTCTGTTAGGTGTCCGGCTGTTGCTGCCCGAAATCAGTGGATTTGATGGACTTTCATCTAATGTGAATTGGAGCATTTAGATTCTGTGCAAGGTGACTTTTCAGAAGGCCATAGTGAAGCAACATTGTAGTATCTGTATGATGGCCGCAGTATCGGGACGACCTGCAGTTGATCTGAACCGGAGCTAGAGAGCTGTAGAAAGCTATGGTGATCTCCGTTTTGGCTCATTCATAAGCCTGGAAGTCCTGATTTTGGAATTTATAATATAAATGCTAACATTCGGCCACCTAAAAAGTGGCTTAAATTGTATTGGATCATCATGTACATACTGAACTTCTTGGGTAAAGCCCTAAGTGTATTTGTAGGGATGGAGTTACACTTTAAGACTGTATTCTAAAGGAATGAGACTGGGCTGTAATACCGACCATAGCCTATGGACAAAGGTGGCGCTCTTTCTGATAAAAATGGTAGGTAACCATATTTATAATCTCAAACAACTCATATCGGGGGGGGGGGTGTAACTGTATCAGGTTCACAGTTACACCACATTAAAACGGCCAAAATGGCCTCTACATGATAAAACGCCAGGTTTGCATATGCTGGATTAATATAAACGTGGCCTAAACTGGCCATCGCTATGGCTGTCCTACCCTACGAAGTTTACTGTCATTGGCTACCTATGTCTTACGGGGTGAAGTGGGGTCTCAACGCTTTTGGTGTAGATAACTTGTTACGCAGCATGGATGGGGGGTATTTGTGTGGCAGAGATACCCAGAGTACGCTCAGCAATATGGCAGAGCTGTGTTTGCCATAGAGTCCAATGCAGAGCTGGCAGCAGTGTGACACACAGCCAGCAGTGAAGCAGAGCTAGGTTTGTCACCGGGTCCGAGACAGAACTGGAAGCCATTCCGTGATAGCACATGGACACCGACTACCTGGATACTCTAGTATCTCGATGCTTGACCCGTCCTATAAGTCTTGGGAACATGAATATCAGAGATGCAGAAGGGGCACAGATTGAGGACGCAGCGCCTGCTGCTGGATTCAGGGGAGGGAACTATACCCCAACCACACACTTATGCAGGGGCGCACATAGTGATCATGGGCCCCATAGCAGAATTTCTATTTAAGGCCCCCCCCCCCCCCCCAAGGAAAAAATGACTGGGTCACAGCACAACTTTACAGCCCGTACCAAGTAATTTTCCTCCTATTGAAGCCCCTAGATTCCCTTTTCATTTCAGCTACAAGGTATGATGGCAACAAAAGTGCCCCCCAATCACTGTATGATTCCCCCCCCCCCCCCGTGAATTCCTACACTCTACCCTCCACGTGCACAGTATTATGACCCTACTGTACCCTTTTCTTCAATTACCTTGAAATGAATTGTGACCCCCGACACAGGAGGACCCCAAACTGCCCCCCCCCCCCGCCACAGCCCTCCATGCAGTATAATGGGCCTACATATAGTATAATGGCCCCCACTCAGCCCTCCGCACGGTATGATAGATCTCACACACTCACTGTATATTTGCTTACACACAGTATAATTGCTCTCAAATAACTGTAGATAAAGTATAATGGCTCCTTCATAGCCCTTTCGAGCCACCCTATACTAATATGCAGCCACCCTATACTAATATGCAGCCACCCTATACTAATATGCAGCCACCCTATACTAATATGCAGCCACCCTATACTAATATGCAGCCACCCTATACTAATATGCAGCCACCCTATACTAATATGAAGCCACCCTATACTAATATGCAGCCACCCTATACTAATATGCAGCCACCCTATACTAATATGCAGCCACCCTATACTAATATGCAGCCACCCTATACTAATATGCAGCCACCCTATACTAATATGCAGCCACCCTATACTAATATGAAGCCACCCTATACTAATATGCAGCCACCCTATACTAATATGCAGCCACCCTATACTAATATGCAGCCACCCTATACTAATATGCAGCCACCCTATACTAATATGCAGCCACCCTATACTAATATGCAGCCACCCTATACTAATATGAAGCCACCCTATACTAATATGAAGCCACCCTATACTAATATGAAGCCACCCTATACTAATATGCAGCCACCCTATACTAATATGCAGCCACCCTATACTAATATGCAGCCACCCTATACGAATATGCAGCCACCCTATACTAATATGCAGCCACCCTATACTAATATGCAGCCACCCTCTACTAATATGAAGCCACCCTATACTAATATGAAGCCACCCTATACTAATATGCAGCCACCCTATACTAATATGAAGCCACCCTGTGCTAAGCCGCAGCCACCCTGTGCTAAGCCGCAGCCACCCTGTGCTAAGCCGCAGCCACCCTGTGCTAAGCCGCAGCCACCCTGTGCTAAGCCGCAGCCACCCTGTGCTAAGCCGCAGCCACCCTGTGCTAAGCCGCAGCCACCCTGTGCTAAGCCGCAGCCACCCTGTGCTAAGCCGCAGCCACCCTGTGCTAAGCCGCAGCCACCCTGTGCTAAGCCATGCAGCCACCCTGTGCTAAGCCATGCAGCCACCCTGTGCTAAGCCATGCAGCCACCCTGTGCTAAGCCATGCAGCCACCCTGTGCTAAGCCATGCAGCCACCCTGTGCTAAGCCATGCAGCCACCCTGTGCTAAGCCATGCAGCCACCCTGTGCTAAGCCATGCAGCCACCCTGTGCTAAGCCGCAGCCACCCTGTGCTAAGCCGCAGCCACCCTGTGCTAAGCCATGCAGCCACCCTGTGCTAAGCCATGCAGCCACCCTGTGCTAAGCCATGCAGCCACCCTGTGCTAAGCCGCAGCCACCCTGTGCTAAGCCGCAGCCACCCTGTGCTAAGCCGCAGCCACCCTGTGCTAAGCCGCAGCCACCCTGTGCTAAGCCGCAGCCACCCTGTGCTAAGCCGCAGCCACCCTGTACTAAAATATGCAGCCACCCTATAATAGTAGTCACCCCCAGTGCTCCGGTCCCCTCAGCGTGTTTACACTCTCCTAGCCCTCTGCTCAGCTCTGGCTCGCTCTCCACTGTGCTGAGCTGTCAGAGTGCAGACACAGCAGGTGAATGATGAGAGCGGGTGCTCTCCGCTCCCCCTCTCATCATTGCTTTCAATTGTATCTGCGATGCCGATACAATTGTAAGTGCAATTCTCGGCGGGGGGGCTGCGAGAGGGGAGAAGCCGCTGCAGCGCTGGCACCAGGCCCCCCCCCCCCCCCGACTCTCTGGCCCCATAGCGTTTGTGGCCTGCCTCTATTGACGTTATGCCCCTGCTGTTATGGACATGATTATATGAAGATACCCAAAATACAGGACAAGATGGCGCCTGCACCTATATTTGCATTCAGCAGTGGATAGGTGTCCTCTTTATATTTTCACCATTTTAGTGCCTCTATGGAACATATGTACTTAAGTTTTGCATCTTTTATTCTCACATGGTTTTCTTTATTTTGCAAGCAGAAGATATCTCTATCTCCCCGATTATCTGACGCTCTGTTATCTTCTAGTGGCAGAACGTTCAGGCAGTTGGGCAGATGATATCTACACTCGAGACCTAACTGCCATATGCAAAGATACCAATTTATTTCTTATAAAATGTGGCAGAAAAGAAGGGTATCGTCAAGAATTAGAAAAACAAGGCGGTGAACCAGAGCTGCGATACCATAAACTGCGGACAAGAGTTTTACAATTTCTCTCAAATTCTGGCTTCTAACACATATCTACTGTATCTCATGACTGATGGATATGGGGTATCACTGAAATCAGCATTTCTCGGATTCTACATTTTGCTTCTGCTTTTTCATATGACGGATGCAGGGAGGTTTTCTTCTACTACTTGCTGTCTTCTTCTTGCATTTCGCTTCCTCTCAAAATTGTTTTCTAGTGTCCTGATTGTTGGGCACATGTTCGTCCATGACCTAATATCTCAAAGAGCCCCCCCAAAACAAACAAATTGTGAGCCCTGCTTGTTCTCCTTGTATTTACGCTGCACTATCATGTATATAACCACTGGCGTAACTAGAGTTTGGTGGGACCCGGTGCAAAATTCGGACTTGGGGTCACCGCCCCCCTCGGGTTACAGGATAATTACACTGACATTTGGCTCTTTCCTTCAGCACCCAACTTTCCCATACTCTGATATCCCAATATAATATCAGATGATATAATGCATCTCATAGTCCTCCATATATTATAATACACTCGCCCCATAGTCCTCCATATATAATACACTCCCCATAGTCCTCCATATATTATAATACACTCCCCATAGTCCTCCATGTATAATACACTCCCCATAGTCCTCCATATATTATAATACACTCCCCATAGTCCTCCATATATAATACACTCCCCATAGTCCTCCATATATTATAATACACTCCCCATAGTCCTCCATGTATAATACACTCCCCATAGTCCTCCATATATTATAATACACTCCCCATAGTCCTCCATATATAATACACTCCCCATAGTCCTCCATATATTATAATACACTCCCCATAGTCCTCCATATATTATAATACACTCCCCATAGTCCTCCATATATTATAATACACTCCCCATAGTCCTCCATATATTATAATACACTCCCCATAGTCCTCCATATATAATACACTCCCCATAGTCCTCCATATATTATAATACACTCCCCATAGTCCTCCATATATAATACACTCCCCATAGTCCTCCATATATTATAATACACTCCCCATAGTCCTCCATATATTATAATACACTCGCCCCATAGTCCTCCATATATAATACACTCCCCATAGTCCTCCATATATTCTAATACACTCCCCATAGTCCTCCATGTATAATACACTCCCCATAGTCCTCCATATATTATAATACACTCCCCATAGTCCTCCATATATAATACACTCCCCATAGTCCTCCATATATTATAATACACTCCCCATAGTCCTCCATATATTATAATACACTCCCCATAGTCCTCCATATATTATAATACACTCCCCATAGTCCTCCATATATAATACACTCCCCATAGTCCTCCATATATTATAATACACTCCCCATAGTCCTCCATATATAATACACTCCCCATAGTCCTCCATATATTATAATACACTCCCCATAGTCCTCCATATATTATAATACACTCCCCATAGTCCTCCATATATAATACACTCCCCATAGTCCTCCATATATTATAATACACTCCCCATAGTCCTCCATATATTATAATACACTCCCCATAGTCCTCCATATATAATACACTCCCCATAGTCCTCCATATATTATACACTCCCCATAGTCCTCCATATATTATAATACACTCCCCATAGTCCTCCATATATTATAATACACTCCCCATAGTCCTCCATATATAATACACTCCCCATAGTCCTCCATATATTATAATACACTCCCCATAGTCCTCCATATATTATAATACACTCCCCATAGTCCTCCATATATAATACACTCCCCATAGTCTTCCATATATTATAATACACCCATACATTATAAAACACTCGCCGTACTCCTCCATACATTATACTACACTCCCCATAGTCCTCCATATATTATAACACACTCCCCATAGTCCTCCATATATTATAACACACTCCCCATAGTCCTCCATACAGTATAGTACACTCCCCATAGTCCTCCATACAGTATAGTACACTCCCCATAGTCCTCCATATATTATAACACACTCCCCATAGACCTCCATATATTATAATACACTCCCCATAGTCCTCCATACAGTATAATACACTCCCCATAGTCCTCCATACAGTCTAATACACTCCCCATAGTCCTCCATACAGTATAATACACTCCCCATAGTCCTCCATACAGTATAATACACTCGTCCCATAGTCCTCCATACAGTATAAGGCTAGGTTCACAGTTTTTTTTTTTTTTTTTTTTGATGCTGCGTTTTTGTGCGTTTTTTTGCGGCAAAAACGCACATGCGGCAAAAAACGCGGCAAAAACGCGCGCGTTTTGCCGCGATTTGGTGCGTTTTTTGCGGCGTTTTTGCTCAATGCGTCTTTATGCGTTTTTTATCAGTGAACAAAAAAAAACGGTCTGATGTCATTTCCTTCTTCAATATGTTCTTTATTCTCCACTAGTGTATGCAGGAGAGCAGACAGCTGCAGAACTACAAGGCTCAGCATGCTCCATCCAATTGTGAGTAGTTGAGGGATTTCACCAGCACAAAACTCCAGGCATCTTATTCTTTAAAATAAAACTTCTTTATTTCTTGTCATTAAAAAGTCCATGCTATAGTGGTTAAGCCCATGTTAGAGAGGACGCGTTTCGAACATCCAGTTCTTATTCAATCTCTAAACCATCTAGTCACAGAACTGTTTAAAAAGGGCTAAACCCAAACATGTGATCAAATGGAAGGAAAGGAATGAAAATCCTCTTTTTTTCACTTTTTTTCATGATGTATCAAAAATTAATTTTTTGGATATACAGTTTCATGGGAAGGGTGATAATGGAGAAATTAATTGCAGCCTTTATAGATAACCCATATCAGGCAACTCGCTATTACATGCGGGAAGTTGCCATCCAAGACATGTCATTGATAACATCCCTACAGGTGAATATGTCCGTGCCAGGAGGTGTTGTAATACTCAAAATAGTTTTGAGGTGGAATGCGACATTATTGAAAGGAGGTTTTTGGCAAGAGGTTATAAATTGAAAAATCTTCAAAAAGCCAAAATCAAGGCGAGTAAAGTGAGTAGGTCACAATATTTGGACATGAATAAAATCAAAAATAGTTCCCAAAAGGAATTGTCGGTTGTTTTTTCAACAACATATAGTAAGAACTATTATGATGTAATTAAAATTATCAAAAAATATCTACCCATTTTATCTACAGATGACACATTATATCAAATTCTAAAAAATGGAGTTAAATTTGTTTCCAAAAGGAACATTACATTGGGATCCATGTTATCACCAAGTGATCACATGAACAGGTGCGGTTCCACTAATGGGGAAAAAAATACCGGCAATTGGTTACCCAGTACAGGTTCGTTTAAATGTGGCCACAGATCGTGTGGACTATGCGGTTATATGTTAAATGTAAAGGATTTTTCCTCATATGCAGATAAAAAAACCTATAAAATAATGTCACTAATAAACTGCGGTTCAGACCATGTAGTTTACTTAATATCTTGTACCATTTGTCAGCTGCAATATATAGGCAGCACTTGTCGCCCACTTAGAAAAAGGATATCTGAACACATCTATGATGTGAATAATGCCACCACGAGAAAATTATCAGGAGCGTCTCAACATTTTCGCAACGCACATGCAGGGGATTTGAAAGGCATGAAAGTTAATGCCATAGAAAAAATTAAACTACCTAGAAGAGGTGGAAATTTGAAGGATATCCTTTTTCAAAGAGAAATAAAATGGATGTTTTTAATGGGCACAAGATTTCCTAAAGGTTTAAATAAAAGAAATGAATTGATGTTTGCATATTAATCTTGCTTAAATACCATGTATGTATATGGGTGTCATGGCACTATATGGAGTGATCCAACACAATGGGTTAATGTTTTTGCAATTATCTTGCTCTTTCCTTCCATTTGATCACATGTTTGGGTTTAGCCCTTTTTAAACAGTTCTGTGACTAGATGGTTTAGAGATTGAATAAGAACTGGATGTTCGAAACGCGTCCTCTCTAACATGGGCTTAACCACTATAGCATGGACTTTTTAATGACAAGAAATAAAGAAGTTTTATTTTAAAGAATAAGATGCCTGGAGTTTTGTGCTGGTGAAATCCCTCAACTACTCTCTATGCACATGGACTGGCTCTCCAAACCTTTTCTCCGTGCACAGCCCAGGTTTTTGGCTTCCATTGCACAGGTGAGCTGGGTAAAAAACTTTTTTCTATCCATCCAATTGTGTATGCAGTAGAGCAGACAGCAGCTGCAGAACTACAAGGCTCAGCATCCTCCATCCAATAGTGTATGCAGGAGAGCAGACAGCAGCTGTCGAACTACAAGGCTCAGCATCCTCCTTCCAGGACTGTATGCAGGATTTCTTTGCCCCCCCCAAACAAAAAAAATGACGTGGGCTTCGCCATATTTTTGTATGCTAGCCGGGTACAGCAGGCAGGTACGGGCTGCCCCCAACCCCCAGCTGCCTATTTGTACCCGGCTGGGAACCAAAAATATAGAGAAGCCCTTTTTTTTTAATTATTTCATGCATTTCATGAAATAATTAAAAAAAAAAATGACGTGAGCTTCGCCTAATTTTTGTGTCCAGCCGGGTACAACTAGGCAGCTGGGGATTGGAATCCACAGTGCAGGGTGCCCAAGCTTTCTGGGCACCCCCGCTGCGAATTGCAGTCCGCAGCCACCCCAGAAAATGGCGCTTTCATAGAAGCGCCATCTTCTGGCGCTGTATCCAACTCTTCCAGCTGCCCTGATGCTGGGTGGCTCACTGGGTAATAATGGGGTTAGGGCTAGCTGTATATTATCAGCTGGCCCTAAGCCCGAAATTCATGGTGTCACGCCAATATTAGACATCGGCCACCATGAATTTCTAGTAAAGATAAAAAAAACACAACACACAGAAAAATATTTTTATTAGAAATAAAACACAACACAATTAGTGACTCCATCTTTATTGAAATAAAGAACCCCCCTCCGCAGTAATCCTGGGTCAAGGGTCCCGCGCCGTCCAATCCGGATCCAAAATATCTGATCGGTTTGCTGGAAGGCAAAGCGATCAGATGATGTGTCAGGATCAAGTGCCTGAATCACATCACACATCAGCTGATTGTATAAAAGCCGTTTATACAATCAGCAGATGCATCGGTGCAAAAAAAAAAAACAACAACTCACTTATGTGCTGATTACCGGCAGCTCCTGGAGCGGAGTCTGATCCCGTCCGATCGCTGCAGGAGCTGCCGGTAATCAGGGATGAAGTCTCCTGACGCATCCGCTGATGGGCTGACGCCAGCGCCCGGCCGGTTTAACCTGAGACTTACAATCAGCTGATGCGTCAGGTGACTGCATCAGGTGATCTATCGCCAGGTCCTGCATCCTGCAGGCATACGTACCCGGGGAGACTGCACACACCCGGAGCGGCGGTACCGGTAGGAGGATCTGGGAGCGGGCACGGCACCGGGAGTCTGCAGACAGGTTAGTATGACTTTTTTTTTTTTTCTACTGTTCACTTTTGATTTCGCAGCTACCTCCACCTCCCGCCCAGACATGGCGCCGCACGGCACCATACATGCACAGGACGGGAGGTGGAGGCAGCGGTGACTGTACCGGGAGGATTCACGCTTCTGTGTTTACTGACAGAAGGAATCCTCTTCCTGTACATGTCACTTTACTACCCACCTCCTGCGTTTATAGCTGCGTTTTTGGTCTTAGAAACGCACTAAAACGCACCAAAACGCACATTTGCGTTTCTCATTGCGTCTTTCAACATCCCATTGCACTCAATGGATGAAAAGCGCAGTGAAAAACGCGGGAATAATTGACATGCTGCGTTTTTGTGGCACCACAAAAACGCAGCTTAAAAAAAACAGTGTGCAGACAGCAAAAATGAAAACTCATAGACTTTGCTGGGGAAGCAAAGTCATGCAGTTTTCTGAGCAAAAACGCACCTGAAAACTGCGCAAAAACGCCGCGAAAAACGCACTGTGTGAACTTACCCTAATACACTCGTCCCATAGTTTTCCATACAGTATTATACATTCGTCCCATAGTCCTCCATACAGTATAATACATTCGCCCCATAGTCCTCCATATAGTATAATACACTCGCCCCATAGTCCTCCATATAGTATAATACACTCGCCCATAGTCCTCCATACAGTATAATACACTCGCCCCATAGTCCTCCATATAGTATAATACACTCGCCCCATAGTCCTCCATATAGTATAATACACTCGCCCCATAGTCCTCCATATAGTATAATACACTCGCCCCATAGTCCTCCATATAGTATAATACACTCGCCCCATAGTCCTCCATATATTGTAATACACTCCCCATAGTCCTTCATATAGTATTATGCAGCCCCCATGTCGTCTCATACAACCCCAATCTTGTTGAATGCACCCCCATCGTCCTACGGCCACCATGATTGCAAAACTCACTTCTCATTTCCCCACTGCTTCGGTCTCCTCAGCTGTCTACTGTTCTGCCGCTCTGCACGTCTCAGCACAGCGGTGCACAGTAGTGACATCATTGCGCTCCGCTGTGCTGACACGTCAGAGCGCTGCAGACACAGCGGGAGACTGATGAGAGGAAGCGCGACGCTCACTCTATCATTGCTTTCAATTGTATTGGCATCTGCGCTCATCGGCAGGGGGAGCCCAGTGCCAGCGCTGGCACCACCGGGACCCCATAGAGGTTGCGTGGCCTTATATTCGTGGTGCGCCATTGGCTGCGGTCCTCCGGCCCCCTGAACCCATGGGCCTGGTCACGATGGCAACCCCTGCGACTGCGAGCGGTCTGCCCCTGTATATAACCAGCTTGTGGGATTATGTGGACTCTCTATATAGATATAACTGGGTAAATACATTAGACTTCCATATTGGACCTTCAGCACTCCCCTGGAGCAGTCCAGTTCTATGGTGTCAGGAGGCACAGGGTACAGTTTCCTAATCCGATGACCTGGGCAGATTGGATTTTGAGATTTGCTCTACGGACCTTATTCACTTCTTTGGGTTCGGTAACCGCACAGCGCCACGCTCTGTAGAGTGGCCGTTCTCGGGTCCTGCAGCTCGTCTCCAATGGAAGTAAAAACACCATTTTCATCAGGCTGCAACAGGAGGGGGTTAATGGATCTTACATTGATGACCTTTTCCTTAGGATAGTGAAAATGAAACGGTGGAGTCAATCTAGGGTTCATCTCATGTGTTGTAGTGTGTTGCACCGCTGTTGGGTTTCACAGGAACATTTTTTGTTTCTCTTCTGCATAGAACTTTCTGTTCCTGTTAATAAGTCGGATAGTTGTGTTTTTTAGGTTTGTGTGTAGAACGTGGACGACGACTGAGCGTTGTCATGCACCATCATCCTCAACAGATGTTCAGTGCTATTTCAGAGGATCATCTCGTGGCAACCCAAAAGTGGATAATGAGGCTTGTCTAATTCATGTGGTTATGTAATGGTCACTACTAGACAACCTCTTACATGCCCCAAACAAGATAAAACCGACACATTCTCGTCTCCTGGACCGCCACCGTTCCAAAATGACAGTGGTGAGCGGTGGCGTAACTAGAGTCCAATGGGCCCGGTGTAAAATTTGAGCCTGGGCCCCCAGGGTCCCACCAAATGTTGCCCAGATGATGTATGGGCCGCTGTAGCGTTCTAAATCCTACAGATATACTATTTGCCCCCCCCGCACTTCATTGTGTAGTAATGTCCCCAATCCTGGGCCACTTCATGGTAAATATGTCCCACATCCTGGTGTATGACCTCTTCATGGCTAAATCCTAGTATATGTATCACCATCATGGCCCCATCCTGGTATAGATGTTCCCGTCATGACAACATCCTGGTGCATGACCCAATCATGGCTATATCCTGGTATATATGACTTTATCCTGGCCCATCCTGGTATATGTTCACATCCTGGCCCCATCTTGGTATATATGTCCCCATCCTGGTTTAGATGTTCCCATGCTGGCTCCCATCCTGGTATATATGGCCCCTCATCCTTATATATGTGTCACCATCATGTCCCCATCATGACAGTGTCTTAGTGCATGACCCCATAATAACTATATCCTGGTATATATGTCTTTATCCTGGCCCCATCTTGGTATATGTTCACATCCTGGCCCCATCCTGGTATATGTTCACATCCTGGCCCCATCCTGGTATATGTTCACATCCTGGCCACATCCTGGTATATGTTCACATCCTGGCCACATCCTGGTATATGTTCACATCCTGGCCACATCCTGGTATATGTTCACATCCTGGCCACATCCTGGTATATGTTCACATCCTGGCCACATCCTGGTATATGTTCACATCCTGGCCCCATCTTGGTATATGTTCACATCCTGGCCCCATCCTGGTATATGTTCACATCCTGGCCCCATCCTGGTATATGTTCACATCCTGGCCCCATCCTGGTATTTGTCCACATCCTTGCCCCATCCTGGTATATGTCCACATCCTGGCCCCATTTTGGTATATATGTCCCCAACTTGGCCCCAACCCGGTATAGATGTTCCCATGATGACCCCATTCTGGTATGTATGGCCCCCATCCTGGTATAGATGTCCCCATAATTGCCTCATCCTGGTAAACATTGCCCCATAAATGCCTTAATCAGCGGGCCCGCACATCACAGTGCAGTGGCCCGCGGCCCGATGGGTCTCTGTGCTGCGATGTATTTCAGCAGGACGAGCACCCTCGGATGCACATACAGTCGAAACAGGCGCTGGGACCTGTGGGCCCCCTGTACCTCTGGGCCTGGTCGCAGATGCAATCGCTGCGACCGTGATCGTTACGCCTCTGGTAGGGAGTCTACTGGCAGTCGCCAAACATTGTGTCGTTTGTGCTGCAGCCTTGACTGCTCCGTCCGATGAAACTAGTCAGTCTCCCGGAAGTGTGAAGGCTGCAGCCAATCCACAGTTTGTGATTTTCTGCAGCGGTCCCCTGACTTAATGTCAAATGACGGATGGGGAAACAGTGCGCCATAGTGAGAAAAATATATTTTGCAAAGCCACACAGCATAACACATGGCACGATAGGTGCGGACCTGTTTAGAGATTGCATTTCGTTCCAGAATCCTCGCACCGCGCTGCCTCCTTGCTTTATCCTGTAGACATTGTGAGGCCGGTTATTCTAGGACGCGAAGCATAATGATCGCTGCGGGGGGTTTCCTATAGGCACCAACATAGAAAATGCTAAAATTATCCACTCCTGAGTTATATTGGGACATGGGCTATGCCTGGCAAACTTTGCATACCCACTCGCCGGCATGTTTTTCTTGTCGTACCACATGTTCACTACCGATGATTGAAATGACTTTAGAATACATTGAGAACGTGATTAAAAATATTTATACTTTGCCCATGATTTCGCTTGCCAAAAGTAAGATGTGGAACGAACACACTGTACCCTATGAATAAATACACGTCTTAACACCTCATTAAGGACTCCTACCCAAACGTGCATTCTCCTCCAAGCACACGGAGCTGGATGAGGCAGCCGCAGGCTTCATCTCCGGGATTATATCCGGCAGTTCATCTGTAGGACTGGAGGAGAGCAGACGTATCCTACAACCGGCGGTGAGGCTAGGCGGGAGGATGGCTGTAGGGAGCGTTTTCAGGAACATGAAGGATAGCGGCACTAGTGGTTCTGCACAATCGTGCCCTCTTTTTGGTAGACTCTGCCAGGTTCTTACACCTGAATGCTCCTCTTGACTCAAAGCACTTCAATGTTTAATTGCGCAACCACCTCAAAACTTGCCGAGTGTCATGGCGGCATCAGATACTGTTTACACTACAGATTCTGACACTCCTCTCTGTGGTTTCTCTCCTGTTTTGAGTTATACAGGTGGGCTTTGGGCGTCAACCAGCTTTGTGCTCATTAATGATCAGGCTTGCAAGAATTAATCTCTGCTAGCCTTCTGGTTACCTCTGGGATCACATGTTGTTGAAAACCTATCACATTCACTCCCCGCTGTTATGATTCAGGGACCGAAGAGGATCAAAAAATGCGGAAACCCAAAAAGTAACCAGAGTGGCTGGAATCTTAACGGACTGCAAACCTAATCCTGACACACAACTAGAAGTAGCCGTGGTACGAGCCTACGATGACCTAGTCGTCTCGACACAGCCGGAAAACTAAATATTCTTACAGATAGAAATAAAGAAAAGCTAATCTGCCTCGGAGCAATCCCCAAAGATATACATAGCCCCCCACATGTAAAGACTATGGCGATATAGGAAAACACAATACAAATCTAGAAAACAGATTCAGCAAAGATGAGGCCCAAACTATCTTTATAGGAAAGGATAGGAAAGAGCACTGTCTTCAGCCGTGAAAACCCTAAAAAATCTCAGCACGACTGACATGAAAAAGCCCTGAGACCACACGGCCTATCCCCCACTATATCAGTACTCTGATGTTACTGGGATCCAAAAACACCAATATAGATGAGTGACTGAATTTAATACCAAGCATGACAAAACACAATACATTGCAGAATTATGGAGCTAAGTATACAGACAATACCAGCAGGGAATGATCCAGTTCCATCAGGAACTCCACACAGGCAAAATAGGAATCAAGGAATAGTATCAAAACAGAAAAAACAACAAGAAAGTGGAAACAATAAGCAGAGGTACAAAGACTAATTTATCTTGAGAGGAGTTCTGGTAGAGAGCAGAGCTGGTTTCAGAATGTCCTTAACACACATGAAATCAATTGGGCACCAGCAAGTAACAGGAGAAAACTACTCAGTTATATAGTCCCAATGTGAAAGGCCTGATTGCCAGTCCTCCACAGGTGTGTGGCTCTCATTCCACAAGTCAACTGCACCGCCAGCACTGACCACAAGAGGGAGCCCCAAACTGGAAAATGTATTCACAACACCCCGCCTTTTTTAAGATGGTGGAATCTGTCTTCCCATGCCGACTATAGTTTATTGCTGTGTTGGCCTCTGGCTGGTGATTTATATTGTGTTGCTTGGAGTTGTTATGGAATTCTCTCTTCGTCTTGTTGTTTCCTCCCTGCTCCTATTTTCTCCTCACTTTTTATTGTTACCTTTTGTGTGAGCATGCTGTCAGTTAGTTTTGTCTATCTCTGTTTGTGTTATCCCACTCTTGTCTCGGCCCTCCCCTGGGGTAGGGAGGGAGGGGGTATAAGATCAGGGCTTAGCAGGGTCACGTTGGCGGCTCAGACATCCTCACCTTCAGCGGTAACTCTCAGATAGGGGATAGCTAGAGTCCCCCTAGTTTGAGAGCTAGTCTAGGAGCCCCGGTCCCCTGCTCTCCCCCATCATTGTGACCGAAGGCTTGTTCCCGACTATCAGCCTGTTTAAACAGTATAGCAATCTCCCAACATTTAGCAAAATGCTCTTTCCCTAGGTGCAATGTTTCTTGAACATTCTGTTCCCATAGAATATCTTGCTTGTCATCTGGTCTAAACGGGTCAAAAAACAGGGAATCGACTTGGGTGTAGCCAAACCGCGGTGATTCAATGGCCTAGATTGAATGGTCATTAGATATGATAATTTGGAGACCCAAAGCCTGAGGCTGCACTTCCGCGAGACTCTGATGAGCAAAAACTCGAACCCAATGCCCAATGTGGCATTTGATGGGGCTGGCACACTTGCCAACTTACAGCAACCCCTTTCAAGTAGTCCACAACCAAGTTTTTCCAACACCTTTTATGTTCTTTTGGATGCCATGCCATACTAGTAATGTTTGTGGCATACAAAGCACTCCGCTGTTTTTCTTGTTTTGTTTTGTTCCCCCCCATCAGGAGGCAATGTTCTGATTCTAGCACCAAACGCTATTCCAGGTCCTGTCCTGACAATGGGGAATAAAAGGGGCAGCCTCCTTTTAAGTCTTGTGAATGTTATCACCTACGACCTAGCGGAGTCTCCAATGCAGTTGTGAGCAACCTAGAATTACTCTATTAAAGCCAAGTAGATGTATTTGGTATTTTGGCTTCATATTTTCATGTGGCACTAAATGTTTTTTAAGCTTCTTTAACCTAATAAATAAAAAAAAACTTGGAGGCCACCCTCATTTTGATAACCAGCAAAGGCAAAGCATTCAGCTGGGAGCTTGTATTATCAGGCTCGGGAGGTCCATGGTTATTGGACCCTTCCCAGCCTACAAATAGCAGCCCGCAGCTGCCCCAGAATTGGTCCAACATATAAGATGCACCAATTCTGGTGCTTTGCCTTGGCTCTTCCTGATTGTTCGCTGCAGGACCCGGTGACTTTAACAAGCAGTGATGTTAGGATCGTCAGGGCTCATCAGTGATAAGCATTGACGTTCCTGATGCCGGGTCTTGCGAGGTGCAGCGTGAGTTGGGAGTGGCTGTTGATAAAAGCTTATGGAGCCTCATTCTGTGAAGCCTATGAAGTTTGTTTGTGTGGGAAACCCCGTTTTTAAGGGCTTGTTTCATTTACAGCCACATTTGCCCAAAGCTAAAGGGCTGGTGGAGAATTTCCATTGTGGCTGACATTTCTGGGATGTTCCTCCTCTATATAAACAATAAAAAGTTGTTTGTTGCACCATTATTTATACCATTGGTAAGTAACGCGCTAAATGCCAGAGTGCAATAATTTTTCAAATGGGATTTTTAAAACCGTAATATAAAATATTTGAGACTAAGCCGCTCGGTCAACGGGGACAGAGGAGGCCAACCCGAGCCGGACAACGGGAGCGGGATTGTGTAATGCACCGGAATAACAGTCAGTCATCACCTCCATTGTAACCTCCACGGAGAGACGCTATCACCGCTGCCCCGTCCTTATCATGCACACACATGACAAGACCAAGGTGTAGTGGAAGAGCGGGTCACAACCTTACATGAGAGAACAGCTTTATATTTAGACTTCTCCATCCTGAGAAATTCCTGAAATATTTTGTGTCCGTCAGAAAGACATAATATGATAGTGATGGCATTTTCATGGATCGGCGGCGGTAAAGGTCTCATCTCGTAAATTCCAGCCCCGAAATCCAAGTACTTGACCAAGAAACAAATGTGCTTGTTCTTGCCACTTGTTGAGTGATGCATCCAGCAAAACTGCACACAGGAATATATATTATATTATATAGTGTGTGTATATATATATATATATATATATATATATATATATATATATATATATATATATATATATATATATATATATATATATATATATATATATATATATATATATACATATATATATATATATATATATATATATATATATATATATATATATATATATATATATATATATATATATATTATACATACATTCAGTACAGAGCAAAAGTTTGGACACACCTTCTCATCTCTAGAACAACTGTTAAGAGGAGACTTTGTGCAGCAGGCCTTCATGGTAAAATAGCTGCTAGGAAACCACTGCTAAGGACAGGCAACAAGCAGAAGAGACTTGTTTGGGCTAAAGAACACAAGGAATGGACATTAGACCAGTGGAAATCTGTGCTTTGGTCTGATGAGTCCAAATTTGAGATCTTTGGACCCAACCACCGTGTCTTTGTAGAAAAGGTGAACGGATGGACTCTTGTCGCGGACGGAGGAGGGGACGCTGCGCTCTCCCACTACTCGGGTCCTGCTGCTGCTCTGTGGTGGCTCGAGCGGTGGGCCGGATCCCGGGGACTCGAGCGGCGCTCCTCGCCCGTGAGTGAAAAGGGTGGGGATTGGATTGTGGGGATTTGAGTATTGTCCGTGACGCCACCCACGATTGTGGTGATATTGGTGACACCACCGCTGCTCTGGACGGGGATCTCGGGAGTGGTGACAGGGAGCAGCTTTGTTGTTAGTTCTCCCCTCCGTGGGTAGGGGGTTGGTTGTCCCGGGGCCCGGTGATGGCAGGCGGGTTACGGGGCCTGGTGAGGTGCAGGGTCGCGGGGTCAGCGCTGTGCCGCACGGCACGGTGGTACTCACTCAGCCAATGATGAGGACACAGTTCTCGGTAAAACACACGGCTGGATGGACGGGTCCCACAGGCGGCTGCGGTGTTGTTTCTCCCGGCAGGTTGATGGTGACTGCCTTTCCCTGCACCTATGTACGGTAGATGGTTCCAATGGGTTCCCACCGGTAACCCACTCCCCAGCTTGGATATGGGCTGGAGGAGCCCCTTTTGCCCGCAGGCTCTGGCCCTGGGAACGGTAGCCTTGGCGGTGGCTGTGTTTCCCTCTCTCTGTTGGACTGTTGCCTTCTGTCAGGACTTGGCTGCTGGGAAACCCAGGAGGTTCCCTTCGCTGACGGATTTGGCAAATTCACGGCGACTCCTAGCCTTGCCGGGGTCCGTAAGCCCCTGCCAGATGGTGCTGACTTCTCTTTGTGTACCGGTCCGGTACCGCCGGGCCACCGCCCGTCCACGGTCCTTACGGTAGACTCAGATAGGCCACTCCTGCAGACGGTCACCACCGTCTGCCAACCTTGCTGTACCGCCCGGGCCACACACCCGGACGCTGTCAGTTAGTTGCTCCACTACTACTTTCCTACCTTCCACTTTCACCTCCAAAACTAATCTGTCTGCTTTTCCCGCCTCCAGGACTGTGAACTCCTCGGTGGGCGGGGCCAACCGCCTGGTCCACCCCCTGGTGTGGACATCAGCCCCTGGAGGAAGGCAACAAGGGTTTTGTGTCTGACTTCGGTGTGCCTGACCGGGAGTGTGGGGTGTGTGCGTGTTGTTCTCTGTGGCCCCTGGCTTGTCCAGGGCGCCACACTCTACATGGCTGGTTCCCATCGTGAAGCATGGAGGAGGAGGTGTGATGGTGTGGGGGGGCTTTGCTGATGACACTGTTGGGGATTTATTCAAAATTGAAGGCATACTGAACCAGCATGGCTACCACAGCATCTTGCAGCGGCGTGCTATTCCATACGGTTTGCGTTTAGTTGGACCATCATTTATTTTTCAACATGAGAATGACCCCAAACACACCTCCAGGCTGTGTAAGGGCTATTTGACTAAGAAGGAGAGTGATGGGGTGCTACGCCAGATGACCTGGTCTCCACAGTCACCAGACCTGAACCCAATCGAGATGGTTTGGGGTGAGCTGGACCGCAGAGTGAAGGCAAAAGGGCCAACAAGTGCTAAGCATCTCTGGGAACTCCTTCATGACTGTTGGAAGACCATTTCCGGTGACTACCTCTTGAAGCTCATCAAGAGAATGCCAAGAGTGTGCAAAGCAGTAATCAAAGCAAAAGGTGGCTACTTTGAAGAACCTGGAATATAAGACATATATTTTCAGTTGTTTCACACTTTTTTGTTCAGTATTTCTTTCCACATGTGTTAATTCATAGTTTTGATGCTTTCAATGTGAATCTACAATTTTCAGAGTCATGAAAATAAAGAAAACTCATTGAATGAGAAGGTGTGTCCAAACTTTTGGTCTGTACTGTACATATTATATTTTTTTTTTAGTTTGGCACTCTGAGACTAACATACGACACTTTCAGGGATCATGTGACTCTTCCTCCTGGAGATCATCCTTCTATAGATATCAGGAGATATGTAATATACTGTGTATCTATATATTATATTGCTGTGCGCACTGGCTGCCTTTCTCCTCTCCTTGTGGTCACACTATGGCTCCTGCGGTCCCGGCAGATTTATTTTTTTCTTTTTATCTAAACTCCATTCCGTGTCCTGCTTTGTGTGGCTTCTCTCCAGCCCTGTGATCCGGCTCCTCTGCAGGTCACCCATCATCCAGTGAGACCCCGGTGTCAAGCACAACAGGCCGGTTGCCTAGCAACCCCTCTTTCAATACTGCTTATTACACCAGGTATCGGGAAGAACATTCCATTGCACATTCTAATAATTAGATTCTTCTTTTCGCTTTGTGGCTCTCCCTCTCCACGCCCCCTCGTTTATCACATTAACCCTTTCCGTCACTTATTGCATTGAGAATGCATCTGGAAAATCAGACTTGGCACCGCAGGAAGCATTAGGCCTTGCTGTTTGTTTTTTTGTTTTTTGTTTTTTTTTTTGTATTTTTGCATACTATTAATAATGATGAGTGTCTGGGATGTGCTGGAAAAACAAGTCCGACCCATGAAGGCCACATTGAGCAACTGGATCTGCTGCTAACATACATGTTGGTGCCAGGGTCTTCTTTAGTCCAGGCCTTCATGAATCAGTAATGTTTTGACCCTGTGAGACCAAACTACATAATATTAGATCCCATGGCACATATGGACGAACTATATAGTCACAATCCATTCCCTTGGCCTTCTGAACGCTTTAGTAGCCGCCATCTTGGTACTCTTGTGAAGCCCACCCTAAGTCATTTTTCCTACAAAACACCATAAAGTGTAAAAAGAGAGAAAAAACACAACTCAATTCTTCCATTTTTTTGTTTTGTTTTATTTTTAACTGTACTTGGTTCTTGTTCTACCTTTTCTAGAACGTTTATATGATGAATAGAGTCATTCAAAACTAAAATTGGGCGGCAAGGTGGCTCAGTGGTTAGCACTTCAGTCTTGTGGTGGCTCAGTGGTTAGCACTGCAGTCTTGTGGTGGCTCAGTGGTTAGCACTGCAGTCTTGGGGTGGCTCAGTGGTTAGCACTGCAGTCTTGGGGTGGCTCAGTGGTTAGCACTGCAGTCTTGGGGTGGCTCAGTGGTTAGCACTGCAGTCTTGTGGTGGCTCAGTGGTTAGCACTGCAGTCTTGGGGTGGCTCAGTGGTTAGCACTGCAGTCTTGTGGTGGCTCAGTGGTTAGCACTGCAGTCTTGTGGTGGCTCAGTGGTTAGCACTGCAGTCTTGGGGTGGCTCAGTGGTTAGCACTGCAGTCTTGGGGTGGCTCAGTGGTTAGCACTGCAGTCTTGCAGCGCTGGGGTCCTGGGTTCAAATCCCACCAAGGACACCATCTGCAAGGAGTTTGTATGTTCTCCCCGTGTTTTCGTGGGTTTCCTATAGGTTCTCTGGTTTCCTCCCACACTACAAAGACATACAGATAGGGAATTTAGATTGTGAGCCCCAATGGGGACAGTATTCCTGATGTATGTAAAGCGCTGCGGAATATGTTAGCACTATATAAAAATAAAGATTTATTTATATTTTTTTATTTACCCCGTCCCAGAAAAAAAAGCAAACCCGCATATGCCTATGTCTACAAAAAAATAGTTATGGCTCTTTGAAAAATCAGGGGACAAAAAAACTAAAATTGTTTGCGTTCTTAAATAAAACAGATAAAACAGTTGGCAGGTCCGAAGTGTTCAGGTTTCGCTCCTGTTTTATTGCTGCTTCTCCCCTCAGTATTTAGGTTTTTTCTTTTTTAAAATCCACAATACTGTTCCAGAGATGTGAGCCTTTATTTATTGCTAATGTTTATGGTCTTTAAAATGAGGGCGTGGCTCACAGGATGATATTGCAGTTGGTAGAGCAGCCAAGCCACACCCCAGAGGATCCTGTGAGCCACGCCCCAGCGGATCCTGTGAGACACGCCCCCTTGTAAAGACCTTCAAAATTAAGACTATAGAGGCCCATATCTCCAGAATCATATGGTGGATTTTAAAAAAGAAAAAAATGAAATACTCAGACAACCAGAGGGAAATAAAACTAGAGGAAAAGCTGAACATGTTTGACCTGGTGTCTATTTTATGGATGTGTGTGTGTGTGTGTGTGTGTGTATATGTATATGAATATATAATATTATATATGTGTGTGTGTGTGACCTCATGAGGGGGGCACCTTATTACTACGGCATGCAGTCAATACAATTCCAGGTTTAAGTCCCTTAATGGGAACTTAAAAAATGGGGGGAGGGGGAATATTTAAAAAAAAACAATAAATAAAAGTTCATATCAGCCACTCCCTCTTCCATTAATAAAATAGGACAAATAGAATTTAACATATTGGGGATCACAATGTCCGAATTACTGTTTTTTTTTCATATGGTGAGTAGTAAGACCGTAAAAAGGAACAAAAAAAATAAAAATTTGGTACTCTCATCATAATCGTATTAGCTTTTTTTTTTTTTCATACAGTAAAGTGAATTCTGGTGGGCTTTTATTTCCCCTCATTTCCAGGTACACCATATGGTAAAATGAATGATGTTATTAAAAACTACCACTTGTCCCGCAAGAACAAGCCCTCATACGGCAAGGTCAACTGGAAAAATAAAACTTCATGGCTCTTGGATGAAGAGGAGGAAAAAAATCTAATGTAAAGTGGGGCCCTCTGGGAATCGCGCACCCCATTTACCATCTGGGGCCGGCCCTTCATGGCACTTTTGAAATTGCCCGCCCTTCATGTCACTTTCGAAATTGCCCGCCCTTCATGTCACTTTCGAAATTGCCCGCCCTTCATGTCACTTTCGAAATTGTCCAGGTAGCTGAGCTATCAGGAGCTGATATTCCATAATTGGGTTGAAGCTTTAATTGTTCCACATTTTAGGTTTGTTGTTGGCAACTAAAGTACGGCAGTGAAGGGAGCCCATCAAACTGCTTTTTAGAGCTGTAGGACATCGGGGACTGAAAATCTTGAATCTACGGTCGTCACCCCTGAATTTTAAGAATCTGCTCTGTGCTACCCTGGAACCATGATCCATAGAAATTTTAATCCGCTTAGTCAATCGCCATAATGGCAGCCTGGCCATTGTGCATGGTTAGTGAGCAGGAGGTGGCACACCCGCCATACGGTGACACGCAATCCGGTGACTTATGGAAAGCCCTGGGCGCCATGTTTATCGCATCTTTCTGAAGTTTCCGTCTGTCAGTTCTCACACGTGTTTTATATTTTTGGCGTCTCCGGTGGAATGTTCTTCACCTCTTGGCATTGCCGCGGTTAAGCCGCTCATTAGTAGAGCCGCCGTTGGATGGTGTGACGCATGTGTAACTAGGGCCTTCCAGGCTATCTCTGCCACGCGATGCCTTCAGATGCATTGGAATCACTCTGATGCTTTCCTAAAAATAAATGAGAATTATTCTCTGTTTCCATGGAGGCAGATGGCTTTGTCAGTCTTCCAATCCGGCAGAACTCGACGGGGAGAGGCTGCGGGAAAATGGAGTGAACAGGACGCCGAGGTAAAGACTGCCATTAACCCTTTTCACTCCAAGATCCGATTTCTCAAAAAATGCTACTTGCGAATTCTTTGGAAGTGGAAGGCCGTAGTAGTTCGTCAGTGACGTCTGATAATCCAGCATATACTGTATAGCGGATTGACCATATGCCTATACATGCATGTCACGATAGAGCACCTGCTTCTTTTGTGGATTAGTAGATTAATTCTGGATTAGCAAAAGGCAAAGATTTGCGCTACTAAGGCCCAAAATCATAACATGACGCTTAAAATGATGCCAGGCCAAGTACGTGAAGAGGCGCCAAGGATGCTGACCTCGGAAGTGAAGGATTCTCCTGGTCTGGCTGCCATGGAGGACCGGACTGGATGCCAGATCAGTCGGACACAAATCTTTTTGGTTAACTCTGGAAGAATGGAGCCACATATTTTAGCCATGGAGACTGATAGGCACTGGTTTTGGTTGGAAAACTGACCTAGATCCATCTAGTTCAATCTTCCTCCACCAATTCTACATTTTGTCACTTAGAACTAACAATGTTGTGTACTGAGGAAATCATCCAGCCCTGATATAAAGCTGTTATAGTATCGGCCATTACTACCTCTTGTGGTCGGCATTCCACAGTCTGACTGCTCTAACTGTAAAGAACCCTTTCCTATTTAGCTGCCGGAATCGCTTTTCTTCCACTCGCAGTGAGTGCCCCCTGGTCCTTAGTATTGTCTTTGGAAGGAATAAGTCATGTGCCAGTCCTTTATATTGACCACACATGTATTTATACATATAAATGAGATCTCCTCTGAGACGTCTTTTTTCTAAGCTAAACATATCTAACTTTTCCACCTCTCATCATACGGGCGGCCTCCATTCCTTGTAGTAGTTTAGTTGCCGCCTTTGAACTGACTCTAACTTCTGAATGTCCTTTTTAAAATGTGGAGCCCAAAACTGAATCCCATATTCTAGATGTGGCCTTACAAGTGATTTATAGAGGGATAACACAATACGTTGGGATCACGGGATCTAATCTCTCTTTTTATACACCCTAGAATCTTGTTTGCTTTAGCAGCTGCTGCCTGACATTGATGCTGCTGCTCAGCTTATTTGTAATGAGAATACCCAAGTCCTTCTCCTGTTCTGTAGTCCCGAGTTTACTTCCATTTAATGTATACGCAGTTATAGGATTACTCCGTCCTAGGTGGATTACTTTACATTTATCAACATTAAATCTCATTTGCCAAGTATCTGCCCATTCTGACATCTTATCCAGATCTTTTTGTAATATTGTACTATCAAGGTCAGTTTTTAATATCCTACATAGTTTGGTGTCATCAGCAAAGACTGACACTTTACTATCAATCCCATCCACACGGTCATTAATAAAGAGATTAAAAAGAATCAGTCCTCGCACAGATCCCTGCGGTCCCCACTGCTGACTATAGCCTATTTAGAGAATATACCATTTATGACTACTCTTTGTTTCCTATCTTTTAGCCAATTCCTAACCCAGTTGCATATAGTTTCCCCTAGTCCTTGCTTCTGGAGCTTTAGTATAAGGCTACTTTCACACTTGCGTTCAGCGCATTCCGTCACTATGGAGAATAGCGCAGTCCGTTAACGCACTGCGCTATTCTCCATAGACTTATATGGACGACGCACTGTAACGCAAGTGTCTGCGTTGCATCCGCTGGACGACGCAGCGTCGTTATTTTGACGCTGCGTCGGGCGGATGGAACGCTGCATGTAGCGTTTTTCTGCGCTTGGCGGAGTGTCAAAAAAACGCAACCTGCAGGAATCCGTTTGGCGTCCGTTGTTTTTATATTGGACGCCTATGGTGGCGGATTCCGTTAGAATGCGTCATTTGACGGATTCCGTTAACGCATCCGTCTTAACACAACTGCGCATGCCCAGATGTGTAAAGTCAAGAAAAAAACCTACAACGGACTGCGTTATTTTGTACGATCCGTAGCATCCGTTGTGCCACTATATGCAACGCATCCGTTGCATGCGTCACACAACGCAATGCTACGGACCCCGTCCAACGCAAGTGTGAAACTAGCCTAACTCTGCTCTGATGCATCTGCACCTCTTTGTTCATGTCGGGAAAGCCGCTATCATCGTCACATAAGAGATCTGTGGGTTTTTTTTTTTAATTTTTAATGCAAATAAATCTGTATTTTTCAGTACCAACAAAAAGTGAGATTTAAGAAATATCCTGCACACTTGTTTTGTTTTTTTTTTGTTTTTATTTTTCTACTTTTTATATGGACTGAATTGGAAAGCGAATCGATACAAAAATATTTAAAAAAAAAAAAAAAAAGCACCAAATATTTAAGAGCTAAACTCAAATGATAACCAATGACAAAAAGGAAGAACTTTATTTCCATTGAATATTTGTCTATTTTTTTAAAATATTTTAAATAATATTATTGAGTTTTATACTGCTCTTGTGGAAATAAGTTTTTCTTTTTTGTTACGGAGTTTGAAAGCTGCAGCATTTTTATTATTTTTTTTTTTTTAAAGTAGGCAGCATGTCCATTCTTTCCGCGTTTTTTTTTTTTTTCCCCCGTAATTTTACAATTTTTTCCCACCCATAGAAAGTAATGAGGAAGTGCAGCATTTTTCATACTTAAAACTGACGTTATTATACATACTATAAACAAATGACACCTATAATCTGCACTAAAAAAAGACCAAACCTAATAAAAATTATTGAATCATAAAAAAAGACCAAAAATGCAGCCAAACCTGCTTTTCGTAGGCCACTTATTTACTGCCTAGAGGGATTTTGCACGCAACAAAGCAATGTGTGACCACAGCCTTGCAATGAACCCCATAAGAAGAATAAAATTTTACATGCAGAAAAGCATTGTGTGAACATAGCCTTGCGATAAACCCCATAAGAAAAATAAAAAACACAACAAAAAAGTACTTTCTTTTTTTTTTTTTTTTTTTTTTTATACTAACAAGAAAATGAAAAAAAATCAACAAAATAATCAAGTCATATAGGGGAAAAAAAATTGTATCACTAAAAATGTCATTTTGCCTTGCAAAAAAAAAAAAATACCCCAGCTCCTACTCAGATCTGTCATTTGTCAACGGAGGTTTTCACAGTCCTAATGGCTCAAGTGCACTGGAAAGTGACATGGATCCCAAAAACCATTCCAGTAAAATTCCCACTCCCAAAGCCAAACTGCTTCCCCTTTGTGAACCCCACAGTATTCCGAAACCACAATGAAATGGATGTTGTCACTCAGAAAATGCTATATACCTGCGGATTTAGGGATAATCTGCAGGTCAATAGCGTTCCAATGCTGGCCTCCTTACTAAAGGTGCAGCTGCTGGGAGAAAATTACTTATTTCTTCCGAGAGCCGCTGGCTTTGTCACGGGGATTGCGCTGATTCTGCTCCCTAATCTGTGATTGTTAAAATAAGCTTGTGGAGTAATCTGCAAATTTCCGTTAAGTTTAATCTTGTAGTATTAAGAATCAAACCAATGGAGATGAGTGGGTAAAATCTGCGCTGCCGAGGATCTAGTGAAGAAACTGGAATCAAGTGCGATTTTTCTTTTTTTGTCAACGCGTTTCGCAGAAAGAATCTTCATCAGGACAAACCACAAAGATCCCGTCACCTTACATTTTCTTTGTGCGGCTCATTTACTAAGCCGAGTTTGAGACCACTGCCATTTAATGCTTGAGGTTGGGATACTCCTTTAAGTTCACCTGTGACTTTCACAAATGTTGTTACTCCCACTTTGGTTGTCACCTACCTTTTCCAGAGCCGGAAACTGCTCATGTAGGACACATACAACTATATCACTAAGGCAGGAGTCACATTTGCATGTGACTTGCACGAGGATCGCATCGGACTGCCCGGACCGGCCGCCGGCTCTCCTGACAGGAGCGTGTTAGGTCTGTAGAAATACCTGAAGCTCACACGCTCAGATCAGGAGAGCCGGTGGCCGATCCGGGCAGTGCGATGCGATCCTCATATTAGTCACACGCAAGTGTGACTCCAGCCTAAGCAGGAGACCAGGAAAGCCGGGTTGCAATGCTGCATGGGACTACTGTATTTTCCGGTACGACTACTTTTTAACCCCCAAAAATCTTCTCAAAAGTCAGGTGTTGTATCTGAGCGGTAGCGCATCCCTCTGGCCCGCCCTTGTATCCGATTACCTCCTTCTGTGCACATGGACCCTCTCAGGCACATAGACCCCTCCGTGATCTCGTCCGGTGCACGGGGCTGCTGTCTGCCGTCATGGCTTTACTGCAGTTGAATGCTTTACGGTGGCGGCGCAAAACATTCAATAGCAGTAAAGTGCTGACATCAGCAGTGGTCCTGTGTATTGGACGCAATCATGGTGGGGTATATGTGCCTGCGGTCCACAAGAAACACCCATTGATGATCACGTTCAGTGCACGGAGCCGCTGCTATCAGCGCTTTACAGCAGTTGAAAGCTTTGCGGCACTGCTGCCGTAAAGTATTCAACTGCAGTAAAGCCATGATGGCAGCCTGCAGCAGCGGCTCCGTGCACCGGACAAGATCACCGAGAGGTCTATGTGCCTGCAGTCTGCAAGAAGCAGCTGAGGACACCGCGGGGACAGAGGACAGGTGAGAATAATTATTATTGTGTGTAAATAACTGAATAATAGGGGACATGAAGGGGACCAGTAGGAGGACATTACTAAACAATGGGGACATTATACTGCAGGGGATATTTCTAAACAATGAACTCATTACTAAACAATGGGTACATTACTGCAAGGCATATTAATAAACAATGGGCACATTACTAAACAGTGGGCACATTACTACAGGGGACATTAATAAAAAAAATAGGCAAATTACTACAGGGGATATTACTAAACAATGAACACATAGCTAAACAATGGGCACATTACTAAACAATTGGCACATTATACTGCAGGGGACCTGACTAAACAATGGGCACATTACTGCAGGGGACGTGACTAAACAATGGGCACATTACTACAGGGGACATGACTAAACAATGGGCACATTACTACAGGGGATGTGACTAAACAATGGGCACATTACTGCAGGGGACGTGACTAAACAATGGGCACATTACTACAGGGGATGTGACTAAACAATGGACACATTACTGCAGGGGATATTACTAAACAATGGACACATTACTAAACAATGGACACATTACTGTAGGGCACATTACTGCAGAGCACATTACTAAACAATGGGCACATTACTGCAGGGGATATTACTAAACAATGGGCACATTACTGCAAGGCATATTACTAAGCAATGGGCACATTACTCCTGGGGATATTACTAAACAATGAACACATAGCTAAACAATGGGCACATTATTAAAGAATGGGCATATTTCTAAACAATGGGCACATTACTGCAGGGCACATTACTAAACAATGGGCACATTACTGCAGGGCACATTACTAAACAATAGGCACATTACTACAGGGGATATTACTAAACAATGAACACATAAAGAATGGGCACATTACTAAACAATGGGCACATTACTACAGGGGACATTACTAAACAATGGGCGCATTACTAGAAGGCTCAAGGATGAAGCACATTACATTTTATTGGGATCTATTTTTGTTTTTGAGATTTTCCAGTAGCCGCTGCATTTCCCACCCTAGGCTTATACTCGAGTTAATAAGGTTTCACAGTTTTTGTGGTAAAATGGGGGCCTCGGCTTATACTTAAGTATATATGGTATAGCCCAAACTCTATATTTTAACTGGAAAAGTTGGCGGTTGTCTTATACGATGGAATATAAAGTGGACGGAAGGGCTGACACTAGGGCTTATATTCGGTGCTGGAGATTATAGTGCATTGCACCTGTATATTACTATTATAGCTCGGCGAGTTCAGCCTCGGCTATTGCACAACATTGAGTTGTACGGAGCAGACAGCTATAAATATATTCTCTGCGGCGTTCTTCCTAACCATATGGATCGGTAGTCATAGCTGCCTGCTCTTATAATAGAGATGTCTGCTGCTCCACCGGAGAGATGGGGAGACCCTGGAGAGAACTGGTGAGCCGGCATCAAGGTAGCACCAGGGGAGCTCATCCATATACATGAGGAAATGTGCGCCCCTGCCGCCTCGTTACCAGGGATAATGCCTCCTTTGGGCATCACTGGGTGAATGTACACCAGAGAAAATGAACACCGCTGTTGTAGGAGATGTCACCTTTTTTGCACAAAAAGCGCCACTCTTGTCTGACTTTGATATTACAAGTCCTCATTATTCACTTAAGGATGTAAACACCTTCCTGAATAATTTTTTTTTTAACAATTTTTTTGGGCTGAAAATAATTTTTGCAATTGGGTTTCTTTAAAAAAAAAAAAATAAATAAATAAAAAAATGTTGCATTGTTAGAGTTAACTGAGAATCTATCGGTGAGCTCAATCTGGCGGCTGAAATTATAACTCTTTATCCGACCTTCTTCTGTGTTCTTCCCAAATGATTAATGACTCCAAAGTTCCACCAACTTTCATGTGGTTACAGATCAGCACAAGAATTAAGTTATACGCTCACTGATGGATTTTCAGTTAACTCATTCTGCAGCCAATGGTAGACGGTGTAGCAAAGTGGCTATAAAAGGCAAAATTTATAATAAAACCCATGTTACAAAAATTTTTAGCCAAAAAAAGATGAATTTTAGTAATGAAAAATAACCTCTGACTGTATCAGTGGGAGAAGCTCTGTCCTTAGGATTATATGGTGAGCTGAGTCCTCCAATTAGGCCATGTGCACATTGAGGGTTTGGGGTTTTTTTAGGTGTTTTCGGAGCAGAAATTGGGTGCAAAGTCTTCATATCCTCTACAACTTTGAGTTTCTGCTCCAAAAACTCAGAAAAAACATTGTGTGCACATAGTCTTATAGAGCAGCTCAGTATAGGCACATAATGGGGGTCCTGGGCAGGAGGACCCTCACTATGACATTCTACAGGTAAGTGCACATGGGGCAGTTATGCTGCATAAATGGAGAGGTAGTGAGCATGTGCGACCAACACTCCTATCAGTGAATGGAGTTGGTCGCACATGCTCACTGCGCTCCATTCACACATGGTACTGTGAGTATCGGAGGTCACAGCGGTCATATATTAATCATGATTGGTCCTGTGGTGGAAAGTGAAAAAAGTTTGTTGTACATAGAAACTTAAAGATAGATGAGGAACAAAAAAAAAAAATATATATATATATATATATATATATATATATATATATATATATATATATATATATATATATATATATATATATATATATATATATATATATATATATATATACAATAAAACAAAATAATATATATTAGTAAAAATATATTAAACCTTAAATTTTTATTTTTTACTAACATTTAAATAAATAAGCATTTATATAAAAAAACAAAATGTATATAAAGAAAATATATAAAAACATTTATATAAAAATAGAAAACATGATATATTTTATTTTTATATCTTTTTTTATATATACATTTTTTCTTTAAATTTATATTATTTTTTACTAAAAAAATATAAATTTAAATAAAATAGAAATTATTATAAAAAATATCAAAACATTAAAATAAAATTTAAAAGAAAAATATATTTTATTTAAATTTATATATAATTTGTTTTACTAAGAAATAAAAAATTAATAAAAAAAAAATATAAATTAAACATTAAGTATATAATTTGTATAAAAATTTAACCTTTTTTTATTTCTTAGTAAAAAAATAAATTGTACATACATTTAAAAAAAAATTAAATATTTATATAAAACATATAAATTTAAATATACAAATATATATTTATTTAAATTTATATTTTTTTCTCAGAAATCAAAAATGAATAAATTTATATATACATTTTTATTTCAATTTATAAAGTATATAAAAGTAAAACTTTAATATATATTGATATTTTCCTTATATAAACTTTTATTTAAGTGTGTGTGTGTGTATGTATGTATGTATATATGTATGTGTGTGTGTATGTGTATATATATATATATATATATATATATATATATATATATAATATACACAAAGCAAGAAGGCCTGCGGAGACACCATCACATGTTTCTCAACGCTGGCAGGAAACTAGCCAGGTCTTTCACCGGGAAGGAACAACCATGGGAAGGGCAGTCTCCAGTCAAGGAGACCACCTATGCCAAACATGGTATCCATCCACAGACAGCCGTTTCGGGGTATTACCGAAAAACATGTGATGGTGTCTCCGCAGGCCTTCTTGCTTTGAATATTTCCCAGGGGGCATTGCTCTAGAATCACTGCGTTGAGAAACACGTGATGGTGTCTCCGCAGTGGTGGATGTTGATCTCCCAAAGGTCAACCATCCTTGCTCACATAGTCTTTTACTAGGCAATGTCCCACTAGCCAGATTCCTACTCCACACTGATGAGGGGCAAATACCCCGAAACGGCTGTCTGTGGATGGATACCATGTTTGGCTTAGGTGGTCTCCTTGACTGGAGACTGCCCTTCCCGTGGTTGTTCCTTCCCGGTGAAAGACCTGGCTAGTTTACTGCCAGCGTTGACAAACATGTGATAGTGTCTCCGCAGGCCTTCTTGCTTTGAATATTTCCCAGGGGGCATTGCTCTAGAATCACTGCGTTGAGAAACACATGATGGTGTCTCCGCAATGGTGGATGTTGATCTCCCTAAGGTCAACCATCCTTGCTCATAGAGATAGAGATATAGCTATAGAGATAGAGATATAGCTATAGAGATATAGCTATAGAGATGGAGATAGAGCTATAGAGATGGAGATAGAGCTATAGAGATGGAGATAGAGCTATAGAGATGGAGATAGAGCTATAGAGATGGAGCTATAGAGCTATAGAGATGGAGCTATAGAGCTATAGAGATGGAGCTATAGAGCTATAGAGATGGAGCTATAGAGCTATAGAGATGGAGCTATAGAGCTATAGAGATGGAGCTATAGAGCTATAGAGATGGAGCTATAGAGCTATAGAGATGGAGCTATAGAGCTATAGAGATGGAGCTATAGAGCTATAGAGATGGAGCTATAGAGCTATAGAGATGGAGCTATAGAGATAGAGCTATAGAGATAGAGCTATAGAGCTATAGAGATAGAGCTATAGAGCTATAGAGCTATAGAGATAGAGCTATAGAGCTATAGAGATAGAGCTATAGAGATAGAGCTATAGAGCTATAGAGATAGAGCTATAGAGATAGAGCTATAGAGATAGAGCTATAGAGCTATAGAGATAGAGCTATAGAGATAGAGCTATAGAGATAGAGCTATAGAGATAGAGCTATAGAGATAGAGCTATAGAGATATAGAGCTATAGAGCTATAGAGATAGAGATATAGAGATAGAGCTATAGAGCTATAGAGATAGAGCTATAGAGATAGAGCTATAGAGATAGAGCTATAGAGATAGAGCTATAGAGATAGAGCTATAGAGATAGAGCTATAGAAATATAGAGCTATAGAGATAGAGCTATAGCGCCATAGAGATAGAGCCATAGAGATAGAGCCATAGAGATAGAGCCATAGAGATAGAGCCATAGAGCTATAGCTATAGAGATATAGATATATATGTTTTTTTATATATATATTTTACATTTGAATTCTTTAGAAAAAAAATAAAAATATTTGTCTGCTAAAATAAATTACTAGATTTAAAAAAAAAAAAAAAAAAAAAAAAAAGAAAACATGTTTTTCTTATGTAACATCGTGGTCATCCTCCGAGGCAGCCCTGACAACCCTGCTTCCTTGCATCATTAAGCCTTTTTACAATATGTCACAGGTCCCCCCCCAGATCTGAAAGGTTTTCGCTCAGCCGTGCCGCGATTGTCCTAAAGTAACTGTCTTTCAGGCCGCGCGAGGCATCATTCATCATTGATTCAAATAGCATATAATTATGGCTGTCCGTATCCAGCGGAGGATGAATGCGCTGTCTGGGGAGGCCACGCTGCTCGGTGTCACAGAGCATATGAATATAGAATAGATCTTGGCTCTCGCCTGGTCCTCGTCTGTTTCCGCATGTAGGATTCGAGCGTCTTCCATCCTGTGTAATTAGCTTATTATAGACGACAAAGGCTTTTTACTCTTTCATACTTTTACAGCCAGGGATAATTGATCAGTGTATGTTGTTTGTTTGCATTGCATGAAGCTGGCAATGCTACAGTTATAGTTAAAGGGATATGTGAGGTTGATATTAATACTGGCACTAGTGTTATGTCTGTACAGGTCCAAATTCAACAATAAAAATGATACCAGACTTGTATAAATCCGATGTGTCAGCGCTGAGAAATCAAGTTTTGAAGATGCATACAACTTGGACAGGAAATTCATTGGGGGTGTGTCACTACACTTAGAGCACACGCCCCCAAACACAACACCAATCCACATCAACATGGCTAATTTGCATGCAGCTTCAAAGCTTGATTTCTCCGTGCCAAATCATCGGATTACTGTGAGACAGGTATCGTTTTTAGTGTTTTATTAAAATCTATACAGTCATATCACTAGTTTCTATAATAAAATAGTACTGAAACATCCATTTAAAGCTGTGACTGAATATATACTGGGTTATTGTATAATCCCCAAATGCTTCATCTCATCCCTCTTCCTCCATTACTTGAACTGAATGCCTTACAGCAGATAATGACAATGTAAAAGGGATATTAAAGATAGTAATAGAAAAATGGTACATTGACAACTGTTAACTGAAAAGAATCCTTTCCTATTCTGGCATCTAACTAGGAAAGGATTCTTTTCAGTTAGAGTAGTCAGATTATGGAACGGCAGGTACTATAGCGGAAATTATTAAAAGGCCGGATGCTTTTGTCACAGTTTTTATTGTGGGATTATAAATAATCTAGTGCTGGTGGACCTTTTTTAAAGGACCTTTGTCAGTGTTTGACCTATGTAACGGGAAATGACCACATTTTATGCTGTTTCTGGAAAGCAGCCATCATGTCTCTCATCCTGTACCAGTGGCGTAACTTAACGTTCTTGGACCCCAATACAAAAGTTCCAATCGGGGCCCCCAATTATGGCAAATCTTTAATAGTATGGGTATTTTCTTATTGGCCTAAGAGTCTTTTTGGGTCCCTTGGGTCCAAGGCCCGGGTGTGATTGCTCTTGCACCTATTGTAGTGATGCCTCTGTCCTGTATGAGTTTGAGTTTTTTGACCTTACATTTCAGCCTGTACATCTTTCCTTTCTCATCCACAGTGGGGCGTTTTCGGAGGTGGTCCTAGCTGAGGAAAAGAAGACCCAGAAACTGGTAGCGATAAAATGCATCCCGAAGAAGGCCCTGGAGGGGAAGGAGACGAGCATCGAGAATGAGATTGCGGTGCTGAGGAAGTAAGTGGCGGGCCGTCTTCTTGTCTCTCAGGGGAGCCGTGGACTTTGTGTAGGAAGGTGCGGACGCCGGGCCGTGGGTGCTCCGGACCCCTACTCCAGAAAGTGTGTGCGTGTGTATCACTTCGGGCAGGGTGTATGGCTCTTACTGTTCTCTTCAGGTTTGTAGCCATCACCCCGCAGCCGGTCCCTGTCGTAGAAACACTTAACAGGACTCCTTTTGGCAACCACAACTTGGAACAGTTTTTCATTCTCACCGATATGACAGACATGGCTCCTACGCTTCTGCTGTATTATTCTTTGGGTACTCTCTCGTTGCCTATCCCTGCTTTCTTGGAACTAGTCCGGAAGTTGGCGAGCGCCTGTGCCTCCTTTGCCCCCACCGTTGTCCAATTCTCTGCCCCAACGGCTCTCTAGTCTCTTCGACTCTCTCTAAGCCCGTCGGGGTGAGCAGTAGGCTCCGGACCTTACGAGGATACCACCTCCGGGTTCCCTGACCGGTTCTCAGTCCATGAAGTGTTTTTCGTCCACAAAACTCTTGTGCAGACCGGCCTCCTTACCAGGCTCATCTCTCTAATCAACCCACTGGCCATCTTTCACTCCTCCCCTCTTGACTCCAAACCACCTCCATACCAAGAATTGTCCAACCCTGTCTAAATCTATGGAAACCTATGTCTTGCTTAAACAGTATTATTGCGCCTCAACGCTACTTGGTGCCGGCCGCTAGAGTCTCGGCTCTGCTTCATTACGGAACCACACTTCGCTAGCGTCAGTACATTATAATATTTCAATGACAGATATGATTCAAGGGAATAGCAAAGCACAATAGGGATGGGGGTGACCGCGACCACCTCCTAAATTTGCCTGATGTTTTTCTGTAAGACAGTCCGGGGAGATCCGCGGGTCACTATGGGTGAGCTAGCTGCTACCATGATGGCAGCCGTCATCTGAATCCTGGAAATTACCTGCCGATCCCTCAAAGTTCAGTCCCCTCTTTTGGAGTATGACTAT
>NC_134360.1:35529012-35614012 GCF_048569485.1 Anomaloglossus baeobatrachus | reverse complement strand
TACGGCGTGAGCCCCCACGTAGTCTCCTACATACGGCGTGAGCCCCCACGTAGTCTCCTACATACGGCGTGAGCCCCCACGTAGTCTCCTACATACGGCGTGAGCCCCCACGTAGTCTCCTACATACGGCGTGAGCCCCCACGTAGTCTCCTACATACGGCGTGAGCCCCCACGTAGTCTCCTACATACGGCGTGAGCCCCCACGTAGTCTCCTACATACGGCGTGAGCCCCCACGTAGTCTCCTACATACGGCGTGAGCCCCCACGTAGTCTCCTACATACGGCGTGAGCCCCCACGTAGTCACCTACATACGGCGTGAGCCCCCACGTGGGCTGGACTGGAACAGCCAGAGGGCTGGATGTATCCTGTTGGCCGCACTTTACCCTGCCCTGCTCTAAAGAAATTAAAGCAGCATTCTAATTGGTTTTTATGGAAACGGGGCCCATTTTTTTTCCTGAAAGGCTGCTAAGGCCTATTTGGTCTCAATTGCTTGCTAATATCTGCTTGATGCCAGTGAATAGAAGCATTCAGTATTTATTTTTAATTTTTAGATTTAGATATTAAGACCTGCATCTGACTTGAGAATGAAAAATGGGATTGCGGGGAGGGTATGAAAAAGCGTCCTGACATTTCTAATGGGGGAGACCTCCTAGGAGTGCAGTAAAAGTGAAGTAGTTGCCCATAGCAACCAATCAGACAGCAGCTCTCATTTCTCAGGGGCTTTGTAGAAAATAAAAGCAGTAACATGATTGGTTGCTATGGAGAGCCTGATCCGTTTACCCCTTGTGTCCCTCAAGCGGGCGCATGATGGGAGTTAAAGTCAGAATAATAGGATTCAAAACAATCTTCATCATGTATTACCATTGAATTAGCTTTGACTGGTAAAATCTGTGAATTATTGGACGTTGATGATACGTCATCTGATGACCCATATAGTACACGCGTTGTCGGTCACCGGACGGGCAGCCTGTAATTTGGAGGCCATGTTAATATACTCGGTGACACCCACAATTGTGAAATCCTGCTGCAAACTGAGACTAGCAGCGACATCTGTGCAGCATCTTTCGGGGCGGGGAGCTTTAATCTGCGGCCGCCATCCTGTTATCTGCTCCAGGATCTCTGCCTTTCTCTTGTCTAAACCTGAGGATGATTAAGAAATCCCTCATTTACCAAAGCAGCAGTAATGGCTCAAACGACTGCGTGATCCCTCTAATGCCATGATCTCCAGTCTGTAGGGATTTGCAAGGGATTGGCCTTTTTCGACCACGTAGCTGGTGGTCCGTCTGGCCCCCAACCCCCAATTGTCTCTTTTTTTGTCTTTATTATAGACGTAGGGTCTATCGGCTTATCTAGATCAGTGGTCCCCCCAACCTTTCTGTCCGAGAGCCACATCCAGCTCCTGCCTCCTTCACAGTAGGGACACCCAGAGCCGCCATTACTAGTATGACATTCAAAGGTTTTCCACAGAAATCCCACCACAACTGTTTTTCATCCAGGGGTTCCCACCTAACCTTTAGATATCCTCTTTTGGCCTACTTACAAGTTACCATCTGGAGACCTGCTCTTCATGTCGGTTTGCTGGACCTGGTGCTAGTGCACCAAGTTGGAAGCCACCATGAGCCACATATGGCTCCAAAGCAACACATTGGGGACCCCCTGATCTACACTGTATGGAGAAAAGTATGCCCCCTCCTACATATTACACCTAAAAGGAGCTATTCTGACCACTGGTTCAACATCCATAGACATGTACAGCATTTGTAGGGTCAGACGCTCATGTTGGAGAACAGGCCAGGCTCACAATCTCCATTCTCGTTCTTCTGGGTGCATATTGCTAATCCCTGCCTAACCTTCCCCGTATCTAGTAGCATAAATAGAGATCTTTAGAAAAAGTATTTCCAAAGATCCTTTATGATATGCAAATCAGCGCAGGGACTAGTCACAAGGGTGTTAGTTCCCCCGACTAGTCCACCCTCTTGGCATGTTAGCATGCCCACAGCCGGGAGAATGACTGACTGCATTGTGCCCACTGTACGGTTTGGTGGAGGGATAATGCTATGGCCTTGTTTTTTAGGGGTCGGCTTCTGCCCCTTAAGGCATGCTAACATGCTATTCACTGCCCATTGCCCAGCATCATTGGCATAGATTTGCGTGTTTAGGCCCAGTGCGAATGATCAGAAGTCCCAGCACTTCCGGTCATGCGCACTAGGACCTCTCTGAAGCCAGGCCACGTATACCTGGCTTCATAGTGCGGTGACTTCTGATCATGCACACTGAGACTAAATCCAGCGTCTGAGCCGGTGACAACACAAAGGTATGCACGTCACTGATAACTGTGCAATGGGCATTGAAAAGAATGTTAGCACGCCCCTGTGGGGCGGACTAGTCGGGGAAGTAACTCCCTTGGGACTAGTCCCTTTGCTCATTTGCATATGATAAAGAATCTTTAGAAATACTTTATCTAAAGATCTCTTTATCTATGCTAGTGTATACAGGGACGGTTAGACAGGGAATAGCAATATACACCCAGAACTGCTCGTGGTTCTGAGTGCATATTGGACCTGACAAGTTCCCTTTAAAGGTGTTGGGTTGAGGTCGTAACTCTGTGCAGTCGCTCATGTTTCACACCAAACTCCCCCCAACCATGTCTTTATTTTTGTCTTTTATTTCACCAAACCTATCCAAGTTAAGACTATATAATTGTGCACAATGCCTGTGGTCACGGTTAAGATTTTCCATCCCTGGAATTAAGGGGCAGAAGCCGACCCCTGAAAAACAAGGTCATAGCATTATCCCTCCTCCAAAATCGTGCAGTGGGCACAATGCAGTCAGACGGGTAAGGCGCCGCTCACATCAGCGGTATTTTGCCGCAAAGCCAGATCCGTGACAATTGCGTCTCAGTGCCACTCATTTCCAATGGAATCGTGCCAAGATGCGGTCACATGCAGTTGTGTGCGTCATACACAACCGCATCTTGCCGCGATTCCACTGGAAATGAATGGAACTGAAACGCATTTGTCACGGATCTGGCTTTGCGGCAAAATACCGCTGATGTGAGCGGCACCTAACATTCTCTCAGCATTCACTAAACCCAGACTCCTCCATCAGATGCTAGAATTGTGATCCATCACTGCACAGAACACGTTTCCTCCATACGTCTTCACACCACTCCATCCGACGCTCTGCATTGTGCTTGGTGATGTACGGCTGTATGAAGCTCCTGACGGGAGTACACTTTTTTTGGCCAATATTAATACCAAAGGAGGTTTGTATTCTGCAGTTATGGAGTCATCAGAGCGCTGGTGACGTTTTTGCACTTTGCTCTTCAGCACTCGACCCCCGGCTCTGCAACATTACGTGGTTTCTGCTTGCATTCCCCTCGCCTTACTATTATTGTGCCCTTTTTATGTCATCAATGTCAGTGGGAGAGGTGAAGGTGAGGGCAGAGTATTTCAGCTCTCACTGGATCTCGGTGGGCGGAAGTGCGAGAAGAACGTGTGTATATACATCCAGGTCCAGCTCCGCGGCACCCTTGTAACAGGCGGACATGTTCACCTTTGTTAACAGCCGATCGTTGGCGTTTCCCTGAAATCCTCTATGGCAATGGAAGTAACAAAACATTATGGAGAACAGAACATGTTTCCACATACATGCGAATCCTCCGCTGCACCCCCGCGACCGCAGAAGCCCCTTTTGTTATCCCTCCAGTCTGGCGTAAGGTGGGCATTGTTGATTTAACCCTGACTCTTGTATTTCGTCTTACGGCTCACCCACTCTAATCCTTTTATCCTTTCCAACTTTTGCATACGTGGGCTGTGCAGAGAGAACACCGCATGCAACGGCATGACTCAGGCAGGCGCCTCGTTCTGCACGCTCGCTGGATGCATTGTTCCATAGGTTTCTGCACAATCCGTTACATGTTCTCATTATCTCGCTGCGTCCTTTGATGCTCTGCTCATCCACAATACAGAGGGGTGTTCACCGATCACGAGGGATTTGGGTCGTTTATAAAAAGAGCGTGGCTATTTATCAAAAAAAGTTATTAAAGTGTAGCGGATCACTGTAACATCTGCACTCCCCTAACCAAACCAGAGGGTTCACCACCCAACACTGGTCCAAGTGGGATCACCGCAAATTAGCTAATGTGGCGAGGTATGAGATGGCTGCGTTAGGGCCGTCAATGTCCAAGGTTTTCGGATTGTTCTGCTTTCCTACTTGTGGCACTTAATCACTTGCATTATCCATGTAGTAATTACTCTTCTCATTTCTTCAAGGATCAAACATGCAAACATCGTATCTCTGGAGGATATATACGAGAGCCGCAGTCACCTGTACCTCATCATGCAACTGTGAGTGCAATAAGTTAATGGGGTTTTTTTTGTAAGTTTCTGATGCCTCCTGCTGGGAAAAATATATAATTACACCTTTTGGTAATTTACAGCAGCCTCCGTCTTCTTGTTCCAAATGTATCAAGCAGAGGCCCATAGTATACCTTCAAAACGGGAAACCCTTATTGTTCTCACAAACTATGAGAGCTAGTGATGGGCGAATTGCAACGATTTGTGTTCGGATTATTCATAACGAATCCCAAAGTACTGTTCCGGTATTCATCACGAACAGCGAGCCTAATAAATAAATGGAAATAAATCTTAATTTTTTTTATAGTGCTAACCTATTCCACAGCACTTTAGATACATTGGAACACTGTCCCCATTGGGGCTCACAATCGAAGTTCCCTATCTGTATGTCTTTGGAGTATGGGAGGAAACCGGAGAACCCGGAGGAAACCCACGCAAACACTGGGAGAACATACAAACTCCTTACAGATGGTGTCCTTGGTGGGATTCGAACCCAGGACCCCAGCCACTACAAGACTGCAGTGCTAACCACTGAGCCACCACAAGGCTGCAGTGCTAACCACTGAGCCACCACAAGGCTGCAGTGCTAACCACTGAGCCACCACAAGGCTGCAGTGCTAACCACTGAGCCACCACAAGGCTGCAGTGCTAACCACTGAGCCACCACAAGGCTGCAGTGCTAACCACTGAGCCACCACAAGGCTGCAGTGCTAACCACTGAGCCACCACAAGGCTGCAGTGCTAACCACTGAGCCACCACAAGGCTGCAGTGCTAACCACTGAGCCACCACAAGGCTGCAGTGCTAACCACTGAGCCACCGTGCCGCCAACCTAATGCAAGTCGATGGAGAAATTAAGCATTTTTGTTATCGTGACAAATACTGGAATAGTACTATGTATTTGGTAAGAAATATCCGAACAGAAATTTTTACTAATGGCTATCACTAATGATAACCCTTCAGTGGCCCCCACACTGTATAATGCTTTACCATGTAGTAGGATGCCTCTACAAGCAGTATGATGCCCTCACAGTGCCCCTCATGCACACTGTAGGGTTCACCCCCCACAAACACACAATATGATGCCCTCACAGTGCCGTACACACAGTATGATGCCCCCATAGTGCTCCTCATGCACACTATACGGGACACTCCCTCTTCCCCACAGACGCACACAGTACGATGCCCCCACAGTGCCCCTCATGCACATTATACTGTTCGTCCCCCCTCTCCCCCACAGACACACACAATATCATGCTCTCACAGTACCAGACACACAGTATGATTTCCTCTAAGTGCTCTCCCATAAACACAGTGATGTCCTCACTGTGCCCTTCCATCCCATGCACATAGTATGCTGCCCCCACAGTGTTCCTCATGCACACTGTGCGGTTCGCCAGCCTCTCCCCCACAGATACACACAAGATGCCCTCATAGTGTCCCACAGACTCAGTATGATGCCCCTACAGTGCTCCTAATGCACATTGTACGGTGTGCCCAGCCTGCCCCACAGACGCACACAATATGATGCCCTCATAGTGCCCTACACACAGTATGATGCCCCCACAGCACTCCTCATGCTCACTGTACGGTTCACCCCCTGCCCCCCACGGGCACTCACAATACAATGCCCCCTCAGTGCTCACTGTATGGTTCACTCCCCCACAGACGCACACAATATCATACCCTCACAGTGCCCGCTACACAGTAGGATTTCCTCTTAGTACACTCCCATAAACACAATAATGTCTTCACTGTGCCCTTTCATCCCATGCACAGAGTATGCTGCCCCAAAGTGTTCCTTATGCACACTGTACAGTTCGTCAGCCTCCCCCCACACAAACACAATATGATGCCCACACAGTATGATTCCCCCTCAGTGCTCCTCATGCACACTGTACGGTTCGCCCCCCTCTCCCCCACAGGCGCACGCAATATTATGCCCCCACAGTACCCGACACATAGTATAATTTCCTCTTGGTGCACTCCCATTAACACAATGATGCCCTCGCTGTGCCTTTCCATCCCATGCAGACAGTATGATCGCAACCACACATTATGGTGCCCCTCTATCAAACCCAACTAAGAATAGTGCCCCTCTGCCCCAAGCCTTAGAAGGCACGTGCTAAATAGTGGAGCAGGGAGCTGATGGCTCTGACAACAGTATCTGTGTTGAAGTGAGGATATGCCCCTGACCCACTGGGACAGCTTCCCATTCATTTGGGAGGTGTGCCACGGTGTTGGGATTGGGCGCTGACATTTTAATTTCAGTCTCCCCTTCCATAAAGACCACGTGTATTGTACATTTATAACTTGCCCCTTTACTTTGCAACAGGGTGTCAGGGGGTGAGCTGTTCGACAGGATCGTAGAGAAGGGGTTCTACACGGAGAAAGATGCCAGCCAGCTCATCAAGCAGATCCTGGACGCCGTGAAATACCTCCATGATATGGGGATTGTGCATCGGGATTTAAAGGTATTCACGCGGTGGGGATGATTGCTGGAGATGTGGGTGTGTATGTATGTATGTATGTATGTATGTATGTATGTATGTATTTATATATGTATGTATGTATGTATGTATGTATGTGTGTGTATGTATGTATGTATGTATATGTACAGTGCCTACAAGTAGTATTCAACCCCCTGTAGATTTGGCAGGTTTACACATTCGGAATAACTTGGCATTGTGACATTTGGACTGTAGATCAGCCTGGAAGTGTGAAATGCAGCAAAAAAGAATGTTATTTCTTTTTTTATTTATTTTTTTTTAAATTGTGAAAAGTTTATTCAGAGGGTCATTTATTATTCAACCCCTCAAACCACCAGAATTCTGTTTGGTTCCCCTAAAGTATTAAGAAGTATTTCAGGCACAAAGAACAATGAGCTTCACATGTTTGGATTAATTATCTCTTTTTCCAGCCTTTTCTGACTAATTAAGACCCTCCCCAAACTTGTGAACAGCACTCATACATGGTCAACATGGGAAAGACAAAGGAGCATTCCAAGGCCATCAGAGACAAGATCGTGGAGGGTCACAAGGCTGGCAAGGGGTACAAAACCCTTTCCAAGGAGTTGGGCCTACCTGTCTCCACTGTTGGGAGCATCATCCGGAAGTGGAAGGCTTATGGAATTACTGTTAGCCTTCCACGGCCTGGACAGCCTTTGAAAGTTTCCACCCGTGCCGAGGCCAGGCTTGTCCGAAGAGTCAAGGCTAACCCAAGGACAACAAGGAAGGAGCTCCGGGAAGATCTCATGGCAGTGGGGACATTAGTTTCAGTCAATACCATAAGTAACGTACTCCACCGCAATGGTCTCCGTTCCAGACGAGCCCGTAAGGTACCTTTACTTTCAAAGCATCATGTCAAGGCTCGTCTACAGTTTGCTCATGATCACTTGGAGGACTCTGAGACAGACTGGTTCAAGGTTCTCTGGTCTGATGAGACCAAGATCGAGATCTTTGGTGCCAACCACACACGTGACGTTTGGAGACTGGATGGCACTGCATACGACCCCAAGAATACCATCCCTACAGTCAAGCATGGTGGTGGCAGCATCATGCTGTGGGGCTGTTTCTCAGCCAAGGGGCCTGGCCATCTGGTCCGCATCCATGGGAAGATGGATAGCACGGCCTACCTGGAGATTTTGGCCAAGAACCTCCGCTCCTCCATCAAGGATCTTAAGATGGGTCGTCATTTCATCTTCCAACAAGACAACGACCCAAAGCACACAGCCAAGAAAACCAAGGCCTGGTTCAAGAGGGAAAAAATCAAGGTGTTGCAGTGGCCTAGTTAGTCTCCTGACCTTAACCCAATTGAAAACTTGTGGAAGGAGCTCAAGATTAAAGTCCACATGAGACACCGAAAGAACCTAGATAACTTGGAGAAGATCTGCATGGAGGAGTGGGCCAAGATAACTCCAGACACCTGTGCCGGCCTGATCAGGTCTTATAAAAGACGATTATTAGCTGTAATTGCAAACAAGGGTTATTCCACAAATTATTAAACCTAGGGGTTGAATAATAATTGACCCACACTTTTATGTTGAAAATGTATTAAAATTTAACTGAGCAACATAAATTGTTGGTTTGTAAGATTTATGCATCTGTTAATAAATCCTGCTCTTGTTTGAAGTTTGCAGGCTCTAACTTATTTGCATCTTATCAAACCTGCTAAATCTGCAGGGGGTTGAAGACTACTTGTAGGCACTGTATGTATGTATATGTATGTATATATATGTATGTATATGTATGTGTATATATATGTATGTATATATATGTATGTATATATATGTGTATATATAAAAATATGCTTTTTATTATCATCATAAGTTTTCTGATCCAAATACAGAAGCAATTTTTGGTTTAGCTTTTTGTTTTTTTATTGTTCAGGTTTCACATGAAATAACCAGTTTTGAATTCGTTCCCCAGGTCATTACGGCTATGTGGATACCAACTATGTGTAGTGGTGTGTGTATTTATTTTTGTAAAAAAAATATTTTTTAAAAGATATATGGATTAATTTGTTTTTCACTGTAACTGGGGCATCAATAGGAGCCCCAGTTACAGGGGAAAACGTCCCACTACAGTGACATCAGTCTCTGACTGAGCTGATCTGGGTCTGACAGCAGGTATGATGGGCAGAGATCAGGTGATCATGTGATTGCCAGATCCTACAGAAGCAATGCGGTGCTGATGCTTCTGTGTGACTGCCTGCATAGCACTCAATGAGCACTATGCATCAAATAGAAGACAGAATTGGTAACAAACCTCTTCTGTCTTTTTCCCCAAAGTCCCTCTGACACCTCCTGCTAGATTTAACCCTGTGTTGTAAATTTTTTATACATAGGGTTAAAGCCCAGGTATAATAATCTGTTAAACTCCAGTCACATCTAGAGCTGCATTAAAATTTTTCTGTGCTCCAAATTTCCCATCTTTGACATCATCCCTGCACCCCAAAGAGGCTGTGAGTGGACTGTGGGATGGTTGTGCAATGATATGTGGCCTGTCCCCACCTTATAGCCGGAGAACCTGTTATACTACAGCCTCGACGAAGATTCCAAAATTATGATCAGCGATTTTGGCCTGTCAAAGATCGAAGGATCTGGAAGCGTCATGTCAACCGCCTGTGGGACACCGGGATATGTCGGTGAGGGTGAACGCCATGTTTTTCCTCTAGGTATTGGGAAGGGATCTAGACTCATGTGTTTGTGTTCTCCTCTCTCAGCCCCAGAGGTTCTGGCCCAGAAGCCGTACAGTAAAGCCGTGGACTGCTGGTCGATCGGAGTTATCGCCTACATTTTGTAAGTCACAACCCATCTAGTGGAAGGGGTTGTCCCAATTTTGTAGTGGTGGAGGTCTGATCCTTAGAGTGAAGCTCTGTCTCAACGCTCCAACCTCTTGACTGTTTTTTTTGCACTGAAACGCAGCCTTATTCGGGTGAAAGGGGGCGGCTTTGGACCCCTGTGCCACTTGGTGACCCGGGTGGAGCTATGCAGGGAAAGTGTGGAACAGGAGGCAGCACCAAAACCAGCACCGCGTCCTCCGTTCATTCAAAGGGTCGGTAACCAATCCTAAAAGGGTGCCGTATCCTAGAAGTAGAGCCACAGCTTTATACAATGGGACACCCCTTTTAACTCCCACATTTTCGGCTGAAGGACAGGGATTGTGGTGAGTACACTGTGTAACGCTCTCACTGCTCCCCCCACAGGCTGTGCGGTTACCCCCCATTCTACGATGAAAATGACGCCAAACTCTTCGAGCAAATCCTAAAAGCGGAATACGAGTTTGACTCCCCGTATTGGGACGACATTTCAGACTCTGGTAATTGAGTGTTTGAGGTTTTTAGTTGAGACCGTTCCATCCATGATTAATCCGCTCAAGTTCAGGCTTATATTCCTTTGTTCATGACTAGGCACGTTTTGTATTTATTTATTTTTTGTACATAAGATGTAGAGCTCTAATATTTTTATTTTTTTTTCCGTGATGCCTGGGGACTAGTTTTTATGTAATATCCATTATTATTATTAGTATTATTAGTATTATTATTATTATTATTAGTATTATTAGTAGTAGTATTATTATTATTATTATTATTATTATTATTATTATTATAGTATTATTATTAGTATTATTATTTTTATTGTTATTATTATTTGTAATATTATCAATAATGATAGTAATATTGCTACTACTACTGCTAATAATACTGATAATAATAATAATGTAATAATAATAACATATCATTATTACTAATATTATTAGTATTATCATTAATATTATTGCCAGTATTACCATCATTATTTATTATTAATATAAATAAATATATTAATATATATAATTTTTATCAGTTACAATTTTTTTTTTTCATAATTGAACAAATTGCCTTTTTTTATTTTTTTTTTTATTTTTCCCCCGATCATGAAGGACCTCGCAAATGTATTTTAAATACTATTCCATTACCTATAATTAATTATTACTTTTATCATCGGACACATGTATTTTTTGTTTTTCCATCTTTGGGCAATAGTGATATTATAAAACGTCATATGCGGACCACCTTAACGTTTTAAGCCATTGTATGATCAACAAATAGTTTAAGGGGTCTTTACACATTTTGGGACTGTTATATAAAAAAAAAATGAAACCCAATTGCAAGAATCATTTTTAGTCCCAAATACATACATGCAAGTTAATAAAAATAAAATGGACAAAAAAAATATCCCAGAATTAGACATTTTTTTTTTTTTTTATTTTTTTTTTGTGGGGAGGTGTACTTGCTTTCATTAATTTCACAATACATCTTAACACAGATATACACTTCCCAGAGCTTCAAATACAATAATAATTCTGGCTTCCTGCAGCCACCACTAGGGGGAGCTCATTGAAGACTGCTGTCTATACTCACCACTAGGGGGAGCTTACTGAAGACTGATGTGTACAGTCACCACTAGGGGGAGCTCATTGAAGATTAATGTGCACAGTCACCACTAGGGGGAGCTCATTGAAGATTAATGTGCACAGTCACCACTAGGGGGAGCTCATTGAAGATTAATGTGCACAGTCACCACTAGGGGGAGCTCATTGAAGATTGATGTGCTTAGTCACCACCAGGGGGAGCTCCCTGAAGACTGATGTGTACAGTCACCACCAGGGGAGCTTACTAAAGACTGTGTACAGTCACTACTAGGGGGAGCTCACTGAAGACTGATGTGCACAGTCACCACTAGGGGGAGCTCACTGAAGATTGAGGTGTACAGTCACCACTAGGGGGAGCCCACTAAAGATTGATGTGTACAGTCACCACTAGGGGGAGCTCACTGAAGACTGATGTGTACAGTCACCACTAGGGGGAGCCCACTGAAAACTTTCTATATTATTTATCCCATTAATGTCTATTTTTTTCCCATTTTATAGCAAAAGATTTTATTCAGCATTTGATGGAAAAGGATCCCAATAAGAGGAACACGTGTGACCAGGCCCTGCAGCATCCATGGTAAGATTACCAGATGCTTGAGAGAGTAATAAAACACTGGTGATATAAATGGGACACGGCAAATATGTAAACTGCATGGAAAATATTACATAATTTTTTTTTATGTATATGTGCTCCTTTTTTAAAGGAGGAGTTTTTGTACATTGGGCCCCAAATGAGTTTGATCTCAGTAATAGAATACATATTCCTTCCTGTGTAATGTACGCCCGCTGTATCTGTGTAGGATTGCTGGAGACACCGCCCTGGATAAGAATATTCACGAATCCGTCAGCGAGCAAATCAGAAAGAATTTCGCCAAAAGCCGATGGAAGGTACGTTCCCGCTGATCGACCTTGTGTCCCCCATGACAACACTTCCTGCTCTGCAATTTTGCAGCACACTGGTTGATAAGAGATATTGTGAGGATCCAGAATGTCTACATCCTACCACATGTATGTGACAATAAGATTTTGATCATTGCGGTGACAGGAAGTGTTATAGGGACCGCTCTCATCACGTCACGCTATCTAATGTGTAGTCTCACTTGGAGAAATCAGTAGCGGTTAATGTTGCAGCCATTAGGGGGCGCTCTGGTTCTGTAGATGTTATCGGTCTGCTCCGTGCACAACATTAATGTGGCTATCAGCTGTTTAACAACTTTTCTGAGAAGTTGGCTCCATGACTCCTTGTCTAAGATTGAGTCGATGGAATATGTAAATTGTGCCTAGGGGCCTGTATACCGCTGGTAGGTATGGGCCGGTCAGACAGTACAAGGCCCACAAGCCCCTTTTTGTTCTGTAAAAGACGGGTGGGCGGATCAACAGACTACGGACTGTGCAGTTATTAGGATGACATGGTGACCTTAGCCACCAGCAGGGGGCATAACATGATTTTTACTCCATATAGTGATATTTTCACATTAAAATCTTAATGGTCTGGTTTTTTTTTTTCTTCATTCTTCTTCTTCATTCTTCTTTCTTCTACCACTCTCGTCGTCGTCTTCTACCGCTCTCGTCGTCTTCTTCTACCGCTCTCGTCGTCTTCTTCTACCGCTCTCGTCGTCTCCTTCTGCCGCTCTGGTCGTCGTCTCCTTCTGCCGCTCTGGTCGTCGTCTCCTTCTGCCGCTCTGGTCGTCGTCTCCTTCTGCCGCTCTGGTCGTCGTCTCCTTCTGCCGCTCTGGTCGTCGTCTCCTTCTGCCGCTCTGGTCGTCGTCTCCTTCTGCCGCTCTCGTCGTCGTCTCCTTCTGCCGCTCTCGTCGTCGTCTCCTTCTGCCGCTCTCGTCGTCGTCTCCTTCTGCCGCTCTGGTCGTCGTCTCCTTCTGCCGCTCTGGTCGTCGTCTCCTTCTGCCGCTCTGGTCGTCGTCTCCTTCTGCCGCTCTGGTCGTCGTCTCCTTCTGCCGCTCTGGTCGTCGTCTCCTTCTGCCGCTCTGGTCGTCGTCTCCTTCTGCCGCTCGCGTCGTCGTCTCCTTCTGCCGCTCGCGTCGTCGTCTCCTACATCTTTGATCTTCTTTGTTCTTCCTTCCATAGCAAGCCTTCAACGCCACGGCTGTAGTACGTCACATGCGCAAATTGCAGCTTGGCACCAGCCAGGAAGGACCCGGGCAGACCACTCCAACCAGTCCATGCCATGGGAACTTATTGGTTCCCGGAGACAATCATGGTGAGTACATATAAGACTGCTGTACTATTGATGACTGGGAGGTCTCGGAGTTTATCCCATCCCTTTACAGGGCAAATAAGCTGTTCAAAATAAAATATATCTATATTAATTTAAATCTTGTAGCCCCTTGGTGGTTGAGGGTCCGGGTTTTTAGACCAACCATTGATCACTCAAATCAAGGGGTAGAAGCTCCTATGCTTGAGTGCACACACAGGGCTCAATAGAAAGTCTATGGGTCCAGCTCCAACCTATTTCTTCATTGGGGAGTGGGGTTTTGTATTTTAGGTCATTTTTGGGGGGGTCTTGTATTCACTGAAATTTTTTTTTTTTTTGCACCAAAATCTTCAAAATGATTCTGTGATTCATGTGTTTTGTGCGAAATCCAATATACCTTTCAGTGCCCTTTTATTTATATTTTTTTTTTATATATAGATATAGATACTCTAGATATAGATATTATATATATATATATATATATATATATATATATATATATATACACATATATATATATATATATATATATATATATATATATATATAAATTTTTTTTTATATATATATATATATAATATATATGTATTATATATATAATATATATATATATATATATATATATAAAATTTATTTTGGATCCTCTATCATGCAAAAAGTGGCATGGATCGCAAAAACGATGCAAAATTCATGCCGAAAAAATGTCGGTGCACGTAAAGTCACTCCAAGGATAACTCTTGAGTGCATTTGTGAATAAAAAATGTTGTGACTTGAATCTGTCGCAAACATTTGGAAAACAAAAACCACCCACATTAATGATCACAAAATAAAGTGTAAAAAAAAAAATTTCAAAAGGAGAATCTTGCACAGAATCTTGGGCAAAAAAAGGCCCAAAAGTGCAGGAAATCCCCACAAATGCAATAATGAAGCTGCGCCCTTTGTGTATTTATGGTTTGTTTTTTGTTTTTGTGTTTTTTTGTTTTTTTTTTTGTCCTCCATTTGTATGGTTTCTGCCGCAGCGGTCATTGGAGCTGAAGTCATTTACTTGCATTTTACGAAGCCCTTTGACTTGGTTTTGCAGCCCGGCATTTTGGCTCGAGTCAAGAGCTTTGGACGTGGAGGTAACATAGAGTAGGTAGTTAGAAGCTTCATCCAGAGTGCATCATCTGCAGGAAAGGTGAACTGGGCCTCATCCGGTAGATTGTTTAGCTCCGGAATACTCAAAGGTTAAGTCATGTTGGCAAATACATGCCTACAGTGGAATATGCCTGGCCTTAGATTTTCAAGGGACTTACCATGGTTAACACACTGCAGATTTAGGGGGTTTGGGGAATTAGGATGTTGCAGGAGTTAATAGAGGAATTTAAGTATCTTTGATTCAAAGTTGATCCAAAATTCTGATTTACAACAGTTCAGATCCAGAGCTCAAAATCCAGCGTTACATGACATTTTATTTTTCTACAGTTACCACTAGGGGGAGCTCACTGCAGACAAAGCTGCACACAGTTCCCGTAATAACACAGGCTCCCTCTAGTGGAGGGTCAATGAATATTATGTGGGTTCTCATGAATGAAGGTTTGGAGTATTAAAGGGTTTCTAGAGACACACTATATATGTTATTATTGTTGTTGTTGTTATTATTATTGATAAAATATAATAAAAATGTGATTATGTGTGTGCGCATCTCAATAAATTAGAATATCATCAACAAGTTTATTTTTGTTAATGATTAAATTAACACTTAAAATAGCTCCCTCAGTGTGTAATGACTATATATAATATATAGGAATAGAGCCCTCTGTGCAATGACTTTATATAATAGGAATAGATCCCTCTGTGTGTAATGACTCTATATAATATAAAAGGAATAGATCCATCTGTGTGTAATCACTCTATATAATAGAAATAGATCCCTTGGTGTGTAATTACTCTATATAATATATAGGAATAGATTCCTGTGTGTAATGACTCTATATAATATATATAGAAATAGATTGTTCTGTGTGTAATGACTCTATATAATATATAGGAATAAATCCCTCTGTGTGTAATGACTCTATATAATATATAGAAATAGATCCCTCTGTGTGTAATGACTCTATAGAATATATAGAAATAGATCCCTCTGTGTAATGACTCTATATAATATATAGGAATAGACCCCTCTGTGTGTAATGACTCTATATAATATATAGGAATAGACCCCTCTGTGTGTAATGACTCTATATAATATATAGGAATAGATCACTCTGTGTGTAATGACTCTATATAATATATAGGAATAGATCCCTCTGTGTGTAATGACTCTATATAATATATAGGAATAGATCCCTCTGTGTGTAATGACTCTATATAATATATAGGAATAGATCACTCTGTGTGTAATGACTCTATATAATATATGCGTTTCCCTTTTTGTATTGAATTACTGAAATTCACTTTTTGATATTCTAATTTATTGAGATGCACTAGTATATATTTTTATTATTAGTATTATTATTATTAATAATTCATATTTAAATAAATATATAATATATCACATAATATGACACGAGCTATACATTAAGAACACCCCAGCAATCCGCCCCTCTTATCTTGGCTTCTTGGGGATGTTACAATTTATAATCCAGCGTAAACCTAAATTATCTCTTTTGAACTGATCCTGGACAATACATTTTAAGTTTTTCTTGTTTGAAGAAGACAAAACTTCTGGCAGAAACTCTGCGATACTCTTATCTTTTATGAGGTTTGACAACACAATGACTTCATGTTCCTGAATTAGTCAGAGTGATTTATAAAGGGATAATTCTCAGTCCAGTCTGTCTAGCCTAAACTATTTTATTAAAGCAGAACTCCACTTAAAGCTTTGTTTTTTTTCCTGATACACCGCTCCAATAACCCAGCACAGCTAAAGGATTAACTACTTAAATTAGAACTACCAGTAGCCTCCACTAGAGGGAGCTTATGAGCGAAGTGAAGATGGATTTGTAATAAGCGCCCTCTAGTGGTGGCTGCTGGTAGAATTTTTTTGTGTGATCAAAGTTGGAGATACACTTTAATAAAAGTATTAGATTGAGCACATCCCTTTTTAATGGTTGGATGCGACCCTTATAAACCTCCACATCAGGCCATATTTGCAATTATAGTTGGGCAAAGGGTTCACAGGCATAATATGAAAACGTGGCGCACATCAGCTGATCCCCTCTGAACGTCCTAAGGTTTTGCTAATTGCAGTAATGAGGTTTTCTTGTTTAGGCCTCGTAGCTGGCGCTTGTAGCACTAGGATAGATTACGCGTAATTACTTCCTCGTTCGCTCTTTGTAAACTGTTTTTATGATTGTTTGATTGAAACAAGGAGATGTTGTGACACGTCTAATTAACCCGCCATTAAGCCCTGTTATTGTAGCCAAACCTCAGACACTATGCGCTTTTATTCTTCCTCACAGGAGAAACTTTAAAGGTTGTGGGTTTTTGTTTTTGTTTTTTTTTTTATAAGGTGACGCTTATATTGTTGGTCTTCATATCCTTTTACTGCCTTGAGCTGAAGGGATAAATCAAGTTGTCTGCAAGGGTTAAACAAGGAAGACCCAAGATAAAAATATGGACGTATACCCTGCTATAACTAAATAAAAGCATAGCACATATAAATAAATATATAAGGTTAAACCAAGAGTTCTGCACCCCTTTAAAGCCCATTTTCTGTACATTAAAAATGTGAAATCCGTTTTTGAATATCTTATTCCTAAGCTGAGATATGATCATTTTGAAATGGCAGAGGCTGCACTACTGAAAGGAATTCCGTTGGCAGGATTCTGTTAAGTGCAGTGTTGTCATGGAGACCGGTAACTGATACATTTGAAAATTCAAATTGTTCAACAGTTTGTAAATAAGCATGTTGTGAGAATGCCTCAGTAGTGCAGCCTCAGCTCTTTGGCGTGTAACTTCAAGCTGGCGTTTCTCAGACTAGGAGTGAGATATTAAAAAATGGTTTTCACATCCTTAATGTAGACAAAAAGGGGCCTCTTACCTGATGTGTTAGGACTCTGTTGAATTCTAAAAATCAAACTGGGTTTAAGCATTGTGCAGAGAGATGTAGTAAGATTATGGCTCTGCACGTGTGGATGGCGAACAAAGCCCCCATTGTACGTCCGCCCCGTGGCCCCTCGATGAGCTGCAAACGTGTGAACTCATTGTGCACGGAGAAGCGCCGCTCACGGCACTGAAAAGAGCTTATTGTGTCGGACACGGTTTGTTTGAGCGGCTCACACCTAAAACAACAACGTGAAATGCTCAGCGCGGCAGTCATCCGTTACAAGCGTGTCCTGGCCGGCAGGGTTTTTCCCATAAATATGTATGTGAATGTGAAGGTAGGCCAGAGGTGGCCACCAATGGGAATACGGGCTGTGTGCGCGATTCCAAGTCCAGAGCGAGAGGGAATTTACCCTAATGTTCACATACGTAGGAGAGCCATGATTCTGCTGGCTCAGCTGTTGTCCTGATGTAACCTCTTCTCCTATGTGCAACATGTGAAAATCGAAACATACCTCGTAGCTAAAGCAATAAAAAATTTTACAAAAAAACCCTTTTACTTTGCTATGTGATAATCTCAAGTTTTCCATTAAAAAAAATCAGAAATTTGCAGTGGGAATTCCATCCAATGTCTATGTTGTCTTCCACCACTAGGGGGCAGCACCTGATTCATACAATTTAGCAGGATGCAATTTAAAGGACTTTTCCAAATGACTGTGATCCCCTTTTCACTGGGTCTTGGTTATTTGGCCAGCTGGTTCTGGAGCTGTCTAACCAATTATAATGGTGCAGGAGTGATTTGTCATGCGTAGCAAACCAATAAATGGAGCAGACGGCTCTGTTTGCTCACATGGTACTTCCACCTCCCCCCCACCCCCTCATTATATTGTATGATAATGCTATGTTTCCTTTAAATTGTGCCCATCATAATGGGATTCCGTTCAGTGACCACAAGCAGAGATCTTGAAATAAGTAAATTAAAATGTTGCAAGTTCACCTTCAAGACCATTCAGAGGGGTGTGGTCTCCAAAGGGGAGGAGTTTGTTAATTTTGGTTTTGTAGGAAAATATAAAAAGACGTTTGCCAACCCCTAATCTAGATATATTCTATTTTTTTTTCAGTGAGCTTTGAAAAACATAGCTGCTTTTTTCCTAAAACGGTCACTCACCTGACTATGGGTCATGTCTGGTACTATATCTCCGCACCATCAAATTGATCTGAGCTGCAATACCGCATACAGCCTGTGGATAGGTGTGTCACTGTTTTATAAGAAATCAGACAGGTTTTTCCAATCCTGGACATCCCTGTTAACTTATACTTGGAAATGTAAACTTAGTATTGTGAGGCCACTTGGGTGAAAATTGTGGAGACGTTTTTGATTCTGATCTTAGTATTGTGAGGCCACATGGGTGAAAATGGAGGAGACCTTTTTATTCTGATCTTAGTATTGTGATGCCACAAGAGTGAAGAGGGAGACCGTTTGATTCTGATGTTAGTATTATGAGGCTACAAGGGTGAAAATGTAGAGGACCTTTTGATTTTGATCTTAGTATTGTCAAGTCACATGGGTGAAAATAGAGGAGACCTTTTGATTCTGATCTTAGTATTGTGAGGCCACATGGGTGAAAATTGAGGAGACCTTTTCATTCTTATCTTAGTATTGTGATGCCACAAGGGTGAAGATGCAGACCTTTTGATTCTGATGTTAGTATATTGAGGCCACAAGGGTGAAAATGTAGAGGACCTTTTGATTTTGATCTTACTATTGTCAGGCCACATGGGTGAAAATGGAGGAGACCTTTAGATTCTGATCTTAGTATTGAGGCCACATGGGTGAAGGTGGAGACCTTGTGATTTTGATCTTGGTATTGGGAGGCCACATGGGTGAACATAGAGAACGTTTGATTCTGATCGTAGTAGTCTGAGGCCACAAGAGTGAAAATGGAGACCTTTGGATTCTGATCTTAGTATTGTGAGGCCACATGGGTGAAAATTGAGACCTTTTGACTCTGTTCTTAGCTTTGTGAGGGCACATGGGTGAAAATTAAGATCTTTGTGTCACATCTCAATTCTTATAAGTGTCTCATGATTCTGCTCTACTTAACTTCCAGGTCCCCTTTCCGACAGCTGTCAGGACCGCTGTTCCCAGAAGACCCCGGAGAACAACTCATTGGCCTACAGCACCCACCACTGCCCCCAGTCAAATCGGGTTTAACGTCAACACCCTGGGATATGATGTCACTGGAAATTCAGGAGGCGGCCGTACCAAGCATTACTCTGGTGGGCCGACTGTAAAGGGCGGATCATCAAGCCAGGACAGACCTTACCTATCAAACAAATGGGGGAGGGACTTGGGTGCAGAGTGACGGGGGAAGGGCAGGCCTTATTGTTTGCTTGGGAGAGGCATGGGCCTGATGGAACGACCGAAACATTTACAGATGGTCCAAAGACGTCCTTCTCGTTATAAAAAAAAAAGAAAAAAAATGTAAAATGTTGCCTGCACATTGTACGTAGGGGGAAGGGAGTGTGTAAATTTTAATGTCTCGAGGTGAAGACTCTTTGCTGCTGTGTTACTTGGCTTCCAGTGAAAACTCTTCGTCGTTAGTAGGAAGACCTTGAGGTCATGAAATATCGACGGGTCGGACACCACTGAGTCTCAGTAGCGGTGGGAACCCTGCGATGGAAGAGTATCCCTTTAAGTAGATCATGCCCAATCATGGTGGGCAGGAGGGATGGATGATGGTGAAGGTTCTCCGTGTTCTTCCAGGCCTCAAGCGGATTTCTTATTGTGTAATAACCGCGCAGCGTTCCGTATAACACATACTAAGCACTCAAGGCGTCTCGAAACATTTTTTCTAATTTTTTTTTTCTTTTGTGTATTTAAAAGGACACATCTGTAGTCATTGAAATCCGACATGGGGCGATGATATTACTGGACACGATAGTGGATTTGTGAATGTATTGAGGTCCATGTAATGAGACCCCCTCTCCCCTGAGATCGGGGGCCTGTGGATACAGTCTGTCAACCAGACCGGCCAATACTGTAGTTGTACGTAGCGTGGCTCTCCAGGGTCGGGGTATGTGCGACGTCACTGGTGGTTTAGTTCCTGTAGTTTATATTCGGTCTAATGGAAATATTAAATATTGGGCTTGTGGAGGGCTCGTGCATATAGGCAGAGCTGCAGTGTAAAGCATGGAGGCAGAGAGTTGAATTTTAGACTGCTTTAGGGTCAAAACAGGTAGCCATAAAAACAGGCAACCTTTTCCCGAAAAGCAAAAACTTGTTCCATTTTTAAAGGCCACACCTGACATCCTCCTTTTAACAAGATAGAGATATATATATATATATATATATATATATATATATATATATATATATATATATATATATATATATATATATATATATATATATATATATCTCTATCTCTATCTCTATTATATAATATATAATATTAATATATAATATATATATAATATATAATATATATATATAATTAATATATATATATATATATAATATATATATATATATATATATATATATATATATATATATATATATATAATATATATATATATATGCATACATACGTATATTAGAAAAATTAAGGCTAAGGGCCAAAATGGGAACCTATGGGCAGTGTAGCCTTAAAGGGCTTGTCCAGGATTAGAAAAAGCTCTGCTGCGTTTTTGCAAAAGCTGTGCAGCACCAGCGATGTCTTATTAAATCCTACAAAACTTCTTTAACGTGATAATCTACCTTCAAATACCCTGAATGATTTCTTAGTTTATCCTTATAGCTGTCACGGATTTGTTTTTCCTGAAACAAAGCTCCTAATCCCCTGCCTAGATCTATTAAATGAGACAATTCTACCACCTCTAGAGGGAGCTGAAGAGCTCACTGAATACAATGTATATGCTAAAACCAATAATAAAACTGATGAGGGCCCCCTAGTGGATTCTGGTTGTATAATTGTCTGTGCAGGGGATTTAGAGCTCAGTGTCAGGAAAAACATTTTTTTTATATAAAAAAAAAAATATATTTTATATATAAAAATATATTATAATATATATTATTATATATATATATATATATATATATATATATATATAATTATATATTTTATATAAATTAATTATATATAAAATAAGAATTTTAATTTTTTTACTTTTTTATTTATTTTTTTTTTTTTTTCTCAATACACACATGTAATATGTGTGTGTGGGACGAGCAAAAGGGTAACAATGTTTTGATCTTTTGAATATCAGGCTCCACATTTTACCATCCACTACAGCTTTGAGCGTGAGAGGACCTTTATTTTATAGACAATCATCTTTTCTATCTCATACATAAATGTGACTTGCAGCTGTTTAGCATATGATACAGATTCTTGTCTCTGCATTGTTACTGTTTTGCACCTGGTGGTGGAAAAGTCTTTTTCTTCCTGTATACTACAAATTACAACCTGTTCTCACATTCCCTAATAGCTCAGTGTGTTATTACCTTGATTCCCAAGTGAAAGGTTTCTAGTAAGGATCAAGGAGCCATGAAGAAGATTTCCCAAGAAAAGAGAAGCAGCATCATCCAGGTCATTGATAGCGGTTTCTCGGCCAAGAAAATTACCGAACTGCATGATGTAAGGCCATGACAGGTGGAAGAATAAGAATGAAGTCTGTCCATTCAAAAGACAAGAGGTGACGTCCAGGCAAAATATCCAAGTCAATGAGTCGTCTCATCACAAGGTCTATCAGTTCTGGTGACACCGGGCAGTGGAGGCGGCTCGTCTGCTCCATAATATGTTGATCACAGACGTCCATGCGAGCATCGAGCGACGCATGTTACACAAGTCTGGAATGGTGGCCCGAAAAAAGGTGAAGAAGCCTCAACTTCAATATCGTCATAAGAAGTGACGGCCGAGTTTACCAAGAAGTAGGAAAAGTGGAAGATCGGAAATGGGTGATTTGGAGGAATGAGATGAAAGTCACTAGACGGCTCTGATGGGGTCAAGTGGGTCTGGAAGAAACAAGGGAAGATGGGGCTAACGGATCGAGAAATTGAAGGAACTGTGAAGTTCAGTGGAGGACGCCTGATGATATGGGGGGGTTTCACAGCCAAAGGCGTTGAATACTTGACCAGAATGGATGGAGGTCCCAGTCCTGAGCTATATGTGAGGATCCTACAAGAAGAGTTACTTCATACACTCGAGTACTATGGGTATGAAAAGGACGACATAGTGTTCCAGCAGGACAACGACCCGAAGCATACGTCAAGATTGGAGAAGGAATGGTTCACTGACAATGAAACAGAGGAGCTGGATTGTCCTCACAGTCCCCAGACCTCAACCCAATCCAACACTTGTGGGTGAAGAAAAAGCTGTATACATCCCCAAGAGAGACTACCAGTATACACCAACACTGGGAACATGTAGAAGAGACCTGACCAGTATACACCAACACTGGGAACGTGGAGAAGAGACCTGACCAGTATACACCAACACTGGGAATGTGGAGAAGAGAACTGACCAGTATACACCAACACTGGGAATGTGGAGAAGAGAACTGACCAGTATACACCAACACTGGGAACGTGGAGAAGAGACCTGACCAGTATACACCAACACTGGGAACGTGGAGAAGAGACCTGACCAGTATACACCAACACTGGGAATGTGGAGAAGAGAACTGACCAGTATACACCAACACTGGGAACGTGGAGAAGAGACCTGACCAGTATACACCAACACTGGAAACGTGGAGAAGAGACCTGACCAGTATACACCAACACTGGTAATGTGCAGAAGAGACCTGACCAGTATACACCAACACTGGTAATGTGCAGAAGAGACCTGACCAGTATACACCAACACTGGTAATGTGCAGAAGAGACCTGACCAGTATACACCAACACTGGGAACATGGAGAGGAGACCTGACCAGTATACACCAACACTGGGAACATGGAGAAGAGACCTGACCAGTATACACCAACACTGGGAACATGGAGAGGAGACCTGACCAGTATACACCAACACTGGGAATGTGGAGAAGAGAACTGACCAGTATACACCAACACTGGGAACATGGAGAGGAGACCTGACCAGTATACACCAACACTGGGAACATGTAGAAGAGACCTGACCAGTATACACCAACACTGGGAACGTGGAGAAGAGACCTGACCAGTATACACCAACACTGGGAACATGGAGAGGAGACCTGACCAGTATACACCAACACTGGGAATGTGGAGAAGAGACCTGACCAGTATACACCAACACTGGGAACGTGGAGAAGAGACCTGGCCAGTATACACCAACACTGGGAATGTGGAGAAGAGACCTGACCAGTATACACCAACACTGGGAACGGGGAGACGAGACCTGACCAGTATACACCAACACTAGGAACGTGGAGAAGAGACCTGACCAGTATACACCAACACTGGGAACGTGGAGAAGAGACCTGACCAGTATACACCAACACTGGGAACGTGTAGAAGAGAACTGACCAGTATACACCAACACTGGGAACATGGAGAAGAGACCTGACCAGTATACACCAACACTGGGAACGGGGAGACGAGACCTGACCAGTATACACCAACACTAGGAACGTGGAGAAGAGACCTGACCAGTATACACCAACACTGGGAACGTGGAGAAGAGACCTGACCAGTATACACCAACACTGGGAACATGGAGAAGAAACCTGACCAGTATACACCAACACTGGGAATGTGGAGAAGAGATCTGGGATCAGATTTCGGTGGACACATGCTTGAATCTGATCGAGAGCCCAGAAGGATTCAGGCAGGGCTGAAAGCCAAAGGTGGATTTACAAAATACTGACAAAATAATAGAAATTAACATTTAGATTTTTAGGAGCAAAACAGTAACAATGCAGAGACATGAGAAGAATCTGCATATCTAATCATATGCTAAACAGCTGCAAGTCACATTTATGTATGAGATAGCCAAGATGATGTCTATAAAATGAAGGTCATCTCACGCTCAAAGCTGTAGAGGATGGTGAGATGTAGAGCTTAAAAGTCAGAAGATCAAAACATTGTTACCCTTTTGCTTGTCAAAGTATAATACAATAAATTGGCCCAGAATTTTGGATTTGAAAACAAAAGTCCTAATGTTAACAAAATGAATAATTTTGGCAGAATCTTCCTGTTCTGATCCATCACATATGGCCGGTTTTGACCCATCGGCGGCACCATATGTGCGTTGTGTTCTAGAGCTGTTCGGCCATACGGTCGGTGGCCTCCGGTTTTCCTGCACACGGGCACGCGGGCGTCCTGACTCCACGCGGTGCATCGAGGGGCTGGTAACTCGCCAGTGGAATTCACTTTCATTGTTTGAGCCTGTTCAGGGCGTAGATTAATTTCTCAAGTATGTTTCATTATTGCAAGTTGTTTCTAGATTTCCTCCACAGCCGGCAGGGATATTTTTTTTAATTGTATTTGTTTGTTTTAATGGTATATATATTATATATATATATAATATATATATATATTATTATAATATAATCAATAAATATAAATATATATATATTATTATAATATATATATTATAATCTAAATATATATATTATTATAATATATATATTATAATCTAAATATATATATTATACGGTGTGTATATATATATTATAATCTAAACATATATATATATATATATATATATATATATTTATTACATGGGACTTCATGCTGCAAAGGATAATCAGAAGAAATGAGAAATACTTGCCTTACCCAGCACTAGTGGCCAAGATGTGAGCAATACTCTTTCCCCGTATCATTGTGTATACGTATCCATTCAGATCATGGCATTGATGACATCAGCATTAGAGGAGTGTGTTGATTATGTCAGAGAAAGTGACCTCTTCATACGACGATAGTGAGAAGTGGCCTGATGTGATGGGAACAATGTCATCATGTGGGAAGGGGCATAAAGACAAGTGGGAGACCAAAGATTAATTCATTGGATCAAGGAAAGGATGACACGATCTGAAGAGGAGTATGTTGATTCTGATTGGGAAAGTGACTTAATCACTACTTTGATAGTAATGAGCGGAGAGCACGGTCATGATTGGCTTCTCACTTGTCTGTATCACCTTGCTCCAAAGATTAGGTCGTTACTAGTCAATAGGGTCATGGGAAAGATTGACTCCAGTAGAAGAGTCTGTTGACTTTTGTAGGAGAAAGTGACCTGTTCACCCTTTGGATGATCATAGGAGACGAAGAACTGTCAAGATATGGGAATGAAGAAACATACAAAGCAACATACAAGATCCCCAGTAATCAATAGGGTCATGGGGAAGAAGGAACGTAATACAAGAGTCTGTTGTCCCTTGTTGGGGAAAGTGACCTATTCACCTTTTGGGTGATCATAGGAGAGGAAAGAATGGTCAAGAATGAAGATGGGAGTTCAAAGCCACAGACTAGATCCCCAGTAGTCAATTAGATCATAGGGAAGGATGACTTCTACAGAAGAGGAGTATGTTCATTTTTGAAAGGGAAAATCACCTGTTTACTTTTTTTGATGATGAAGGTGAGGAGTGGACTAGAGGAAGGCAATACAGACAAGGTCTTTAGTAGTCAATAGAGTCATGGAGAAGAAGGACCCCAGTAGAAGAGTCTGACTCTTGTAGGGGAAAGTGACCTAGTCACTTTTTGGCTGATCATAGGAGAGGAAATAACGGTCAAGATATGAAGATGGGAGTTTAAAGCCACAGACTTGATCCCCAGTGTCAATAGGATCATAGGGAAGGATGACCCCTACAGAAGAGTATGTTGATTTTTGAAAGGGAAATTCACCTGTTTCCTCTTTTTGATGATGAAAGTGAGGAGTGGAAAGTTTGGTCATGACTAGAGGAAGGCAATACAGACAAGTGGGAAGCCACAGACCAGATCCTTTAGTAGTCAATAGGCATGAGGAAGAAGGACCCCAGTAGAACAGTCTGTTGACTCTTGTAGGGGAAAGTGACCTGTTCACCCTTTTGGATGATCATAGGAGAGGAGAGAATTGTCAAGATATAAAGATGGGAATAAAGAAAAGTACAAAGCCACAGACCAGATCCCCAGTAGTCAATAGGATCTTGGGGAAGGATGACGCCTACAGAAGAGTATGTTGATTGTTGGAAGGGAAAGTCACCTGTTCAGTCTACTCCTCACTTTCATCATCAAGAGTGAAGGAAACACAGATTAGGTCCTCAGCGGGTAATCTGGTCATGGGAAGGATGTCAGCAGAAGAAGAGGACTATGTTGATTTTTTTTTAAAGGGAAAGTAACCTGTTACCTCTTTTTGATGATGAAGTGAGGATTAGTGGACTAGAGAAAGGCAATACAGACAAGTGGGAAGCCACAGACAAGGTCCTTATTAGTCAATAGAGTCATGGAGAAGGAGGACCCCAGTAGGAGAGTCTGTTGACTTTTGTAGGGGAAAGTGACCTGTTCACCCTTTGGATGATCATAGATGAGAAAATTGTCAAGATATAAAGTTAAGCACAAAACCACAGACTAGATCTCCAGTAGTCAATAGGATCATGGGGAAGGAGGACACCTACAGAAGAGGAGTATGTTGATTGTTGGAACGGAAAGTGACCTCTTAGCTTTACTCCTCACTTTCATCATCAAAAGAGTGAAGGAAATACAGATTATGTCCTCGGCGGGCAATCTGGTCATGGGAAGGATGAGAGCAGATGAAGAGTATGCTGATTTTGTAGGGAAAAGTGACCACATATGATTTTGTGCAAATGAGAATGGAGAGATATGGTAGGAACATAGTGCGTAGGATACGGACTAGTTGTGGAGGGAGTTGGGTCCCCTGCAGCACAGACAATATCGGGGGGGGGGGGGGGGGGGAGGGTATATGCTGACATTTTATAGAAGGTAGTGACTTGTTTAGGGATTATAGTAGTGAGGACAGGGAATTGTGAAAAACAAGGAAACGGACTAATAATGGGAAGAGTGGGATCACAAGCAGCACAGAGTATTTCAGCATATTGTCAAAGGCCGGAGGGAGCTGTCCGCTTTAGTAATAATTAGTGAGGATGGATCAGTATAAGGGGAAAACTGTATGATATGGACTAGTTGTGGAAGGAACGGGGTCTCCAGCAGCACAGAGTATTTAAGGAGAGCATAGCCCTGACCTTGTAAGGGTTGTAACAAGTACTCTTTATCAGGACAGGGAGCTGTGAGGAGATGGTATGATGCCACAAAGAAAAAACTGGAAGGGTCGCTTTCCCCAGCGGAACAGAGTATTTCAGGAGAGTAGTATGTGGACCTGAGAGATTAGGGAGGACACTTCTGCCTCTAAACGACACCTTTGTCACCATGTGGGAAGCAATGGAGACAAGTGGGGGAGGCCACTGACCGGTCACCAAATACTAAATCTAAATTAACCCCTTTTGTGTGCATTAATTATATATTGTAAAGGTCTATGTAAATATGACTTCTCCTACACACATTGCATTATGTTTTTTCTTCTACCTATCTAGTAAAAAAATGGAATATGACATTTCATAACTTCTGAAACCTATTTGGATCATTTAGTGATGAGTTATCAAACCCAGACTTCGTATTTTAGTATATGAACACTCCCCCACCCCCCCAATGACCCCCTGTTTTCCTTGATGCTAAATGTGGGAATTTATTTGGCCAGGGTTTCGCTAGGGTTCCCTTCATCAGGGGCTCTTAACCTATTGCAGAACTGCTGCTCCCATCATGTCCTAGTGTTCCCCCAACTTCCAGCATTACTCCAGTCTAGATATTTGCCCTTGATCAAGAATCCGATTAGAAAAAGGTTGCCTGTCCCTAACCTTCACTATGGTCTTCTGGATCGGAGGGTTGGTGAAGGATAGTCCCCAATTTTATTTTTTATTTTTTTATATTTTTTTTTTTTACACTTTCTTAAATGGGGGCTGAAAAAAATCACAGGAAACTTTCTCTCAGCTCTTTCAGGGTCATCTGCAACCAATTACCAGGACATTTATTTATTTATTTATTTTTTTATTGTTTCCATATTTGGGTTTCTAGCGGCGCTCGTATTGGTTGGCAATGTCTCGTCGGGACAATCTAAGGTCTGCCAGTTTGTTGTTTTTTTTTTTTTAGTTTTTTTTTTTTTTTTTTTTATTTGTCAAATCCTTCCTCTTCTCATATATACGCGGCACCAGATGAGTCTGGAAATCACTTATCGCCTCCCTTTACAAATAAAACTGCTCATTTTATGGGGCCAAATAGCAGGTTAATGGGGTATTTTATCACCCGATTGACTGTTGCCTTGAATTATAGTGCGTTCATTCATGGGACCTCATAACATTTAATAACGTATATTCGCCTCTCCCGACCTCTGCTCCTGAGGGCAGAATAGATAGGGGCAATTACTTGGAAATCGTGCATCATGAAGACATCATCAGAAAGCGAAATGTTGTTTATTTTTATAATTTTTGGATTTTTTTTCCAATCATGACCTTTTTATTGGAAAAAAAAATAGTAATCTTGCAATTTTCATACCACACACTGGGGATATTTTAGTATTTTTGCTCTTTCAGCAGTCTCATTATCATCAGAGGCAGGATTTCAATAACAGGTAACAAATGATCCACCAAGTATAATTGGGTGACCTCCCCTCTCTTCAGTGACCTTTTTATTGGAAAATAAAATAGTAATTTTGCAATTTTCATCCCAAAACACTTAAGGCTATTTTAGTATTTTTGCTCTTTCAGGAACAGTTTTCATCAGTCTCATTATCATCAGAGGCAGGATTTTAATGACAGGTAACACATGATCCACCAAGTACAATTGGGTGACCTCCCCTCTCTTCAGTGACCTTTGCACATGCTCATTAGGTGTGTCAATAAATAAGGTTGGTCTCTGTTCATTGCTGCTAATGTGCATGTGCGGTTTCATGAAACAGGAAGTACAGTGTTTCCCCGATAATAAGACAGTGTCATATTTTTTTGTCCTGAAAAATGTGCTAGGTCTTATTTTTAGGGAAAACATGGCTAAGTTCACTCCCAAAAGAAGGCAGACACCCCCTAAGAGAATCGCACTTACCAGACCCCAGACATCTGCGTTACTGCATTTTACAGCAGTCGCCCCCTCTACTGGCCAGAAACTGTATCACTCGGGCAGAGTTAGTGAAAGCAGAGTGATATTGTGACCCGAGGTACCTGACAGTGACGCAGATCACTGTGTGAGAGCCCATCCTCTCTAGGCACTTGCCAGCTGCAGTTTTTAGGAGTCTGGTAATTTTTTTTTTTTTTTTTGTTTGTTTTTTCGAGGAAGGGGGTAATAAGAGGGGAGGCTGTCTTCTTCTTCTTCTTCTTCTTCTTCTTCTTCTCTTTTTTTTTTTTTTTTTTTTTTTTCCTCCTTTGGGGGGGGCTGCCTTTTTCTCTCTTTTTGGGGGTTGCCCTTTCTCGCTCTCTTTTTGGGGGCCGCACATTGTCGCTCTCTTTTTGGGGGCTGCTTTTTTTTCCTCTCTTTTTGGGGGCCGCTTTTTTTTTTCTCTTTTTGGGGGCCGCTTTTTTTTTTCTCTTTTTGGGGGCCGCTTTTTTTTCCTCTTTTTGGGGGCTGCTTTTTTCTCTTTTTGAGGGCTGCCCATTGTCGCTCTCTTTTTGGGGGCCTCCCATTGTCGCTCTCTTTTTGGGGGCCGCCCATTGTGTGTGCGTCTCGCTCTCTCTTTTTGGGGGCCTCCCATTGTCGATCTCTTTTTGGGGGCCGCCCATTGTGTGTGCGTCTCGCTCTCTTTTTGGGGGCCTCCCATTGTCGCTCTCTTTTTGGGGGCCGCCCATTGTGTGTGCGTCTCGCTCTCTCTTTTTGGGGGCCTCCCATTGTCGCTCTCTTTTTGGGGGCCGCCCATTGTGTGTGCGTCTCGCTCTCTCTTTTTGGGGGCCTCCCATTGTCGCTCTCTTTTTGGGGGCCGCCCATTGTGTGTGCGTCTCGCTCTCTCTTTTTGGGGGCCTCCCATTGTCGCTCTCTTTTTGGGGGCCGCCCATTGTGTGTGCGTCTCGCTCTCTCTTTTTGGGGGCCGCCCATTGTCGCTCTCTTTTTGGGGGCCGCCCATTGTGTGTGCGTCTCGCTCTCTCTTTTTGGGGGCCGCCCTTTCTATAATGAATTGTCCTGCTGTATTCTTTAACTTTTTTAGCTGCCTGGACGCTTCATTATTGAACCGCGACTAGGACTTATTTTTGGAGTAGGGCCTATATTTTACGCATACTACAAAAAGGGGCTAAAACTCCTGCTAGGGCTTATTTTTGGAGCAGATCTTATTTTAGGGGGAAATGCAATAGGGGTCGGGGGGAAGCCCCAGTGGCCAATGTGAAAATTGCAAATTACTAATTTTTATTTATTATGAAATAAAAATTGGGATATTTAAAATAAATAAATAAATAAAACCTTATGTAATTTTCTTGACCCTTTACTTTTTAAAATAAACCGGGGCTTTATATATAAATTCCATTCTGCAATCTTGAAGCCGTCTTGTCATTTTTTTGCAATTTTTTTTTTTTTTTTTTTTTTAAAAGAACGGCACAATGATAATGTTTGTGGCAAGTGGCGGATTCCTTTAATATTTTTGTTGTTTATTCCATGTATACTACAATTTTACCTTGTATAATGTTTTCAGGCCACATGTAATGAGACAGAAATGAGAAAAAAAAATTCAAAAAAAAAAAAAAATTCCGCAGATCTGAGCTGCAATACCATATCCAACCTGTGGACAGATGGGGGCGCTCTTTATAAAAGGTAGCCCCTTTTTTTTTCTTTTTTAAACCTGTATAACCCCTTCTATATTTCTTTTTAGTTATATCAGGATACATAGAAGGTGAAAGCAAAGACCCCAGTCACATGAAATCTGATGAGGAGGTGACTGAGCCATTGGCCAATTTTAACCTGAAAAGCTACTACTATAAACTGTTTTGCCTGTTTTCACCCAGTTTCATGTAAAAGCATGTGTAATGAGGATTTTTTTCAAGAAAAGCAAAATATATATATATAAAAAAAAATGTTAACAAATGTATATTTTATGGCTCGTTTTGTACTAACCCTGTTGCTGCAAAATCTAAATCCCGCAGTGCGTTGTGTTGTAGGCCACTGCTGGCAGCAAAGAGTTAAAATGGAGTTTTCATTGCTGATACTTCTGTTTTAGACTTTGCGTTCTTTGTATATGTACATATATGTATAAATGATGTTTTTCTGGACTCGCCGGTCTTTGCCTCTTTATTTACAGGGTCTGCTCCGGGCTCTAGTCATATAGGGAACAGTCCAGACTGACAAGCCCGAGGTCTAGACATGGACAATGTGAAACAACAATAGATAGTGTCTCTTGATGCAGGAGAAAAACCTACATTACAGCCTGTATTATACTCCAGAGCTGCACTCCCTATTCTGCCACATCCTGTATTATACTCCAGAGCTGCACTCCCTATTCTGCCACATCCTGTATTATACTCCAGAGCTGCACTCCCTATTCAGCCACATCCTGTATTATACTCCAGAGCTGCACTCCCTATTCTGCCACATCCTGTATTATACTCCAGAGCTGCACTCCCTATTCTGCCACATCCTGTATTATACTCCAGAGCTGCACTCCCTATTCTGCCACATCCTGTATTATACTCCAGAGCTGCACTCACTATTCTGCTGGTACAGTCACTGTGTACATACATTACATTACTTAAACTTTACTGATCCTGAGTTACCTCTGTATTATACTCCAGAGCTGCACTCACTATTCTGCTGGTGCAGTCACTGTGTACATACATTACATTACTGATCCTGTACTAATCCTGCGTTATATCCTGTATTATACTCCAGAGCTGCACTCACTATTCTGCTAGTGCAGTCACGGTGTACAGACATTACATTACTTATTCGGTGGCTCAGTGGTTAGCACTGCAGTCTTGTGGTGGCTCAGTGGTTAGCACTGTATGGTGGCTCAGTGGTTAGCACTGCAGTCTTGCAGCGCTGGGGTCCTGGTTCAAATCCCACCAAGGACAACATCTGCAAAGAGTTTGTATGTTCTCCCCGTGTTTGCGTGGGTTTCCTCTGGGTTCTCCGGTTTCCTCCCACACTCCAAAAACATACAGATAGGGATTTTAGATTGTGAGCCCCAATGGGGACTGGGGACTGTCATACATTACATTACTGATCCTGTACTGGTCCTGTTGTATGTAAAGCGCTGCGGAATAGGTTAGCGCTATATAAAAATAAAGATTTGATTTTTTTATCCTGACTGTACTATAATACTGGATGTAACTCAGGATCAGTACAGGATCAGTAATGTAATGTAATGTACACAGTAACTTCACCAGCAGAATAGTGAGTGCAGCTCTGGAGTATAATACAGGATGTAACTCAGGATCAGTACAGGATAAGTAATGTAATGTATGTACACAGTGACTGCACCAGCAGAATAGTGAGTGCAGCTCTGGAGTATAATACATGATGTAACTCAGCATCAGTAATGTAATGTATGTACTCAGCAACTGCACTGCAGAATAGTGAGTGCAGCTCTGGAGTATAATATAAAATGGAACACAGGATTAGTAGAACATAACGCATTGTCCTTAGTTGCCTCTCTGAACCCTACACTATATGTATTGATGTCCTGTAGGGTTTTTCCGTTGCGTAGCCTTATTATGGGTAACATGTGGTGTAGATTTCCTTCCATAATAACAATGAGACCTTATATCGTATCCTCGCCTTACACTGATCCATCAGCTGTTTCCTATAATGATGAATAGGTTACAGAACACAGAGAATTTTCCAATCTTGTTTGGACTGGAATTATTCTTTGCGTCCACCATTCCCCAGGAGTGAGGTCATCCGAGTGTTTCATTCGGAAAAGAATAATCCAACAAAAAAATCACTGGGGAACATCCTGGAGCCGCCAACCTCAATTATACAATAAACCTGCTATAGAAGAGGAGTCCAAAACACTGGGTCCTGGTCCGGGTACATTACTGATCCTGAGTTACATCCTGTTTTATACTCCAGAGCTGCACTCACTATTCTGCTGGTGCAGTCACTGTATACATACATTACATTACATTACTGATCCTGAGTTACATCCTGTTTTATACTCCAGAGCTGCACTCACTATTCTGCTGGTGCAGTCACTGTATACATACATTACATTACATTACTGATCCTGAGTTACATCCTGTTTTATACTCCAGAGCTGCACTCACTATTCTGCTGGTGCAGTCACTGTGTACATACATTACATTACTTATCCTGTACTGATCCTGAGTTACATCCTGTATTATACTGCAGAGCTGCACTCACTATTCTGCTGGTGTATCACTGTGTACATACATTACATTACTTATCCTGTACTGATCCTGAGTTACATCCTGTATTATACTCCAGAGCTGCACTCACTATTCTGCTGGTGTATCACTGTGTACATACATACATTACATTACTGATCCTGAGTTACATCCTGTTTTATACTCCAGAGCTGCACTCATTATTCTGCTGGTGCAGTCACTGTGTACATACATTACTTATCGTGTACTGATCCTGAGTTACATCCTGTATTATACTCCAGAGCTGCACTCACTATTCTGCTGGTGCAGTCAGTGTTCCATTCAGGACCACTGACTATATGTTAATGAGCGGATCCAGCTGTTCTGATAGGCCTAGAGACATCACATGGCCGGATCCACAAGGCTACAGCATGATCTGTCCATCCATGGGTGAAAGAGATTTTGCCCATAAAGTGGAGCAGAAACGGGCCGGACCTGGACACCTTTCTTATAATCCAAACGTTTTTACATTTGGATTGAGTTTTAACAATTTTTCTGAGTTTGTTAAATACATTTTCCAATTCTACTTTAACTTGGCAAAAGCCATGGTTTCCCGCTTTAGCACAACTACAACTCCCAGCATGCCTCTGCCAAGCAATTCTGTGATTTGCAGTTTGACAACTGTGGTTGGAGGCCACTTTTTTTTTTTTTTCTTTCTAGCTTTTGGTGTTTTGTTTTTTTTGTTTTTTTACCTTGTGCTTTTTGGGGTTTTTTTAATTTGCATTTTTTTTTCTTATGCTCTTTTACAAAGTTTATTTGTACCGGTTTGCCTGTTTGTTGTTTTTTTTTTAATTTTATTCTTTTTATATATTCCATTTTTTTTTGGGATATTTATCCAGATATTTGCAGCTGATTTATCAATTTTTAACTTTTAAAAAGTTGCAATATTTTCATGCAATTGTTCTCCAGTCTCCTCCTTAAGTGATTTTACATACAGCATATAATATATTATATATATATATATATATATATATATTATACACACACTCACTCTATAACGAATAAATGTATATATATTTATTCGTTATAGTGTGCGTGTGTATGTATATATATATGTGTGTATGTATATGTATGTATATGTATGTATGTATGTATGTGTATGTATGTGTATATATGTGTATATATATATATATATATATATATATATATATATATATATATATAAATTAGTTATAGTGTGTGTGTCTGTATGTATATATGTATAAATAAATTATATATAAAATTATAATTTCTGTTCTTTTTTGGTTTTTCTTTTTGTTTTGTTTTTTCTGTGGAAATTTTGTGACTTTTTAGGAGAATGTCTTTCTTTTTTTTGCAACTTTTTAGAGCAAAAAAAAAAGTAAAAATTATAAAAATTGGATTTCATGCAAAAAAATCAATCCTGCACCACTTTGAAGAGTTTTTTTTTATTTTTAAAAAAAATGCAAATGATGACTTGAGCTCAGAAACGTTGTCCCGCTGCCTTCCTCCAGAGACCCCTGGTTCTGCTCTGCACACACCTCACGGCTCAGGTATCTGATGACATAACCGTGCCGAGGTTTCCTGCTCACATGTTGGACCCATTAGGAGAATATGGATTAACCCTTTACATACTGAGCCTATCCAGTCCTTCCGCTCTAATCTACTGGGTGCATTTCCGCGCCGCTCACATCTGGAACTGATGATGGAATCCTGGATGCAGATGACAACGCTCTGCAGCACGGCGCCGCTGATGATGTCATATTAACACTAAAACTGAACACTTTTTTTTTTTTTCCCCTCTTCCCCTGAAGTTAACCCCCTAATGTCCAGCTCCAACTAGATCACACTCCTAAAAATCCAGGGAGCTAAAATAAGAACTGTTAAAAGGAGGGGATCTTGAAACCAAAATAATGGTGCCCTGTGCCATGGATGTGCCCACCATAGAGGTGCCCGTACCCACTCGGATGCAGTTAGTGGAGATTCTAGGTTATTCAACAGGACCCTATTCCAGGTTTTTCAGGTGCTTTCTGTTTTTATTCTGCCCCTGCTTAGTGTTAGTATTTTTTGTCTCGAGCATCACTGTGAGCATTATTCCAATACAGTACTATCATTATTTTTGCATTATTACTGTACTGTGATATTACTAGTATTTTTTTGTCCTGTTACATCATGTATTATTCCAGTACTGTAGCTTCTGTGTGCCTGATTCCGGTCCTGTGAAATCACTGTGTGCCTGATTCCTGTCCTGTGACATCACTGTGTGCCTGATTCCGGTCCTGTGACATCACTGTGTGCCTGATTCCGGTCCTGTGACATCACTGTGTCCCTGATTCCTGTCCTGTGACATCACTGTGTGCCTGATTCCTGTCCTGTGACATCGCTGTGCCTGATTCCTGTCCTGTGACATCACTGTGTGCCTGATTCCTGTCCTGTGACATCACTGTGTGCCTGATTCCTGTCCTGTGACATCACTGTGTGCCTGATTACTGTCCTGTGACATCACTGTGTGCCTGATTCCTGTCCTGTGACATCACTGTGTGCCTGATTCCTGTCCTGTGACATCACTGTGTGCCTGATTACTGTCCTGTGACATCACTGTGTGCCTGATTCCTGTCCTGTGACATCACTGTGTGCCCAATTCTCGAAAGCTTGCTTTATAACATCATATTTTATTTTTATTTTAGTTAGCCATTAAAAGATATCACAACTACAAAATTTTAATTTTGTTTTTCACTGATTGAGTGAGAGCAATCAATCATAACTGTGTGTATTACCTCTTTGCTGTGACATCACTATGTGCCTGATTCCTGTACTGTGACATCACTGTGTGCCTGATTCCTGTCCTGTGACATCACTGTGTGCCTCATTCCTGTCCTGTGACATCACTGTGTATTACCTCTTTCCTGTGACATCACTGTGCCTGATTCCTGTCCTGTGACATCACTGTGTGCCTGATTCCTTCCCTGTGACATCACTGTGTGCCTGATTCTTGCCCTGTGATATCACTGTGTGCCTGATTCCTGTCCTATGACATCACTGTGTGCCTCATTCCTGTCCTGTGACATCACTGTGTGTCTGATTCCTGTCCTGTGACATCACTGTGTATTACCTCTTTCCTGCGACATCACTGTGCCTGATTCCTGTCCTGTGACATCACTGTGTGCCTGATTCCTGCCCTGTGACATCACTGTGCCTGATTCTTGCCCTGTGACATCACTGTGTGCCTGATTCCTGTCCTGTGACATCACTGTGTGCCTGATTCCTGTCCTGTGACATCACTGTGTGCCTGATTCCTGTCTTGTGACATCACTGTGTGCCTGATTCCTGTCCTGTGATCATTGGGTTCATGTTAATCCCTCCACTCTGACATCACTGTGTGCATTATCTTTATGCTGCAATACGATGCATCACTGAATAGTGATGAGCGGGCACTACAATGCTCGGCTGCTAAATACTTGTAATGATCAGTCAAATGCTTGGATGGGCTCGTCTTATTGCATATTGATGGCCTATCTTTTGGATAGGTCATTAATATGGTCTGAATACCCCTTTTCTGGTGGTCATGGTGTGGCGGGTCTTCATGCTGCATTTCTGGGGTCTTCACTAAACCTACAAATTACATCTCTCTTTACTCCCCTCCACATAAAACCTTATTTTGCTACTTGTGCATTTTGGATCTTGACTCTCATTGATATGTTGTACATGAAATCTAGAGAGCTGCCGCAGGTTCCTGGTCTATATTATAGCGGTTTATTTTCTCTGTATTGTTATCTCCTGTTCAGGCCACTCGGGGTGTCTTTGTTAACCCTTATTTTTACCCAATTATGGTGCCTAATACTACATCTAAAACCATCAAAAAAAAACATAAAACGCTATCAACCTTTGCCAAATAACATTGTGCAAAAATGAAATTAAAAACAACTTCTGTTTACCAGCAGTCACCACTAGGTGGAGCTCACTGTGCACAGGTTTTTAAAATTTGTGTGTAGGGAGCTCCCTCTAGTGGCAGCTGTAAGAAGCTGCAATTTTATACTATTGGTCAATATGAAGTTAGGAAAAGTGTAGTGCAAAGAAAAAAATGGTGCAGTTGCCCATTAAAACCAATTACATTACTAATTTAATTTTCCAAATGTCTGCTGAGAAATGGACTGATTGCTTTAGGAGACCGATCCTCTTATCTAATGCCAGTTTTGATAACTCTCCCTCGGCGTGTCATCATTCACATTGATCTATTCTGCTCAGTCCAGTCATGTGTGTCAGGACCAGGAGATGTCACTGGATATTTGGGCTCGCTTGGTCAGATATCCAGCCCTGCCGAGCATTGTCACCCGCCCTGAACACATACGCTCCCTATTCAGGCTGTCATATCGCTCCTCTGCGGTCGACTCTTGTTTGCTTTGTTCCTAGAAGAGGCTTTGAACTTCTCTGATGTAATAAAAGCCGACAGCGAGGGATGAGCGCCATAACAAACGCCATTATCTAAGCAAGTGGGGATTTACTTATGGTTGAAAAGTCATTTATGTGTCTCCGTCACCCTCCGCAACATCAAAGCGTGTGAGAATGACATATACTTATCATATATAGATTATAATAGTACCATAATGCCTCCTGTGTACAAGAATATTACTACTATAATACTGCCGCCAATGTACAAGAATGTAACTAATATAATACTGCTCCTATGTAGAGGAATATAACTACTATAATACTGCCCCCTATGTACAAGAATATAACTACTATAATACTGCCCCCTATGTACAAGAATATAACTACTATAATACTGCCCCCTATGTACAAGAATATAACTACTATAATACTGCTCCTATGTACAAAAATATAACTACTATAATACTGCCCCTATGTACAAGAATATAACTACTATAATACTGCCCCTATGTACAAGAATATAACTACTATAATACTGCCTCCTATGTACTAGAATATAACTACTATAATACTGCCTCCTATGTGCAAGAATATAACTACTATAATACTGCTCCTATGTACAAGAATATAGTTACTATAATACTGATCCTATGTACAAGAATATAACTACTATAATACTGCCCCTATGTACAAGAATATAACTACTATAATACTGCCCCCTATGTACAAGAATATAACTACTATAATACTGCCCCTATGTACAAGAATATAACTACTATAATACTGCTCCTATGTACAAGAATATAACTACTATAATACTGCCCCTATGTACAAGAATATAACTACTATCATACTGTAGAAAAAAAGGGAACCAGCACGATCTGAAATTGGCATGCATCATATAGAAGGTGCAAATTCACAGATTTATTCCAACTGTACTACAATAAAAAATTAGATTTCTAGCAAATAATTGATCAATTCTTTGAGCCACCCCTGCCAAAGTCACGGCAAATCTCAATAGGGGGGGTCCTACACTATATTATGTATTTCATGTGCCATGTGGCCTCCTAGATGAAGTTAAAAGCAGAACCATAATGGAGCACACATACCTGTAACTTGTATATAACCACTTATAGCTACTATAATACTGCCCCATATGTACAAGAATATAACTACTATAATACTGCCCCCTATGTACAGGAATATAACTACTATAATACTGTCCTCTATGTACAAGAATATAACCACTATAATACTGCCCCTATGTACAAGAATATAACTACTATAATATTGCCCCTATGTACAAGAATATAACTACTATAATACTGCCCCTATGTACAAGAATATAACCACTATAATACTGCCCCCTATATACAGGAATATAACCACTATAATACTGCCTCCTATGTACAAGAATATAACTACTATAATACTGTCCTTTATCTACAAGAATATAACTACTATAATACTGTCCTCTATGTACAAGAATATAACCACTATAATACTGCCCCTATGTACAAGAATATAACTACTATAATACTGCGCCTTTATCTACAAGAATATAACTACTTTAATACTGCCCCTATGTACAAGAATATAACCACTATAATACTGCCCCTATGTACAAGAATATAACTACTATAATACTGCGCCTTTGTACAAGAATATAACTACTATAATACTGCCTCCTATGTACAAGAATATAACTACTATAATACTGCCTCCTATGTACAGGAATATAACTATTATAATACTGCCCCCTATGTACAAGAATATAACTACTATAATACTGCCTCCTATGTACAGGAATATAACTATTATAATACTGCCCCCTATGTACAAGAATATAACTACTATAATACTGCCTCCTATGTACAGGAATATAACTATTATAATACTGCCCCCTATGTACAAGAATATAACTACTATAATACTGCCTCCTATGTACAGGAATATAACTATTATAATACTGCCCCCTATGTACAAGAATATAACCACTATAATACTGCGCCTTTGTACAAGAATATAACTACTATAATACTGCTCCTATGTACAAGAATATAACTACTATTATACTGCTCCTATGTACAAGAATACAACTGCTATAATACTGCCCCTATGTACAAGAATACAACTGCTATAATACTGCCCCTATGTACAAGAATACAACTGCTATAATACTGCCCCTATGTACAAGAATACAACTTTTATAATACTGCTCCTATGGACAAGAATATAACTACTATAATACTACCCCCTATGTACAAGAATATAACTACTATAATACTGCTCCTATGTACAAGAATATAACTACTATAATACTGCCCCTATGTACAAGAATATAACTACTATAATACTGCTCCTATGTACAAGAATATAACTACTATTATACTGCTCCTATGTACAAGAATACAACTGCTATAATACTGCCCCTATGTACAAGAATACAACTGCTATAATACTGCCCCTATGTACAAGAATACAACTGCTATAATACTGCCCCTATGTACAAGAATACAACTTTTATAATACTGCTCCTATGGACAAGAATATAACTACTATAATACTACCCCCTATGTACAAGAATATAACTACTATAATACTGCCTCCTATGTACAAGAATATAACTACTATAATACTGCCTCCTATGTACAGGAATATAACTATTATAATACTGCCCCCTATGTACAAGAATATAACTACTATAATACTGCCTCCTATGTACAGGAATATAACTATTATAATACTGCCCCCTATGTACAAGAATATAACTACTATAATACTGCCTCCTATGTACAGGAATATAACTATTATAATACTGCCCCCTATGTACAAGAATATAACTACTATAATACTGCCTCCTATGTACAGGAATATAACTATTATAATACTGCCCCCTATGTACAAGAATATAACTACTATAATACTGCCCCTATCTACAAGAATATAACTACTATAATACTGCCCCTATCTACAAGAATATAACTACTATAATACTGCCCCTATAGAGGCAAGAATGACTTTAAATATGGAAGCTCCGCTGCGGTCACCCTTTATCATTATGGACTAGCGGTATATACAGTACATCGCTAGAGCATTCCCATTATAGCAGTAGCGCTGACCTATTTTCGCTGCCCTTTCGCTCGTCCTCAGGTTCTGTATTATCCATTAGTAGTGGAAGGAATGTGAGATCCGGTTTCTTCGCGCATGAAACGCCCTATTCTTAGTGATATAATGATATCTGCGGCAGAGGTTGTGTAACCACATGAAAATATTATATTCTGTAACGAAGGAGCCAATTTCCTCCGTTTTCTCTCTCGTTTGAGGTCGGTACAAAAATACTTATTTCTTAGGCCATGAAATTCCATCACTTTTTTTTTTTTAACCTGTAATTTTAGGTTTTGTCGCCTTTCCAGCTTTTCTAGGTCGCATTTTCAATTTTACTTTATAACCTGCCAATGAACCGTTTCCTTATTCCATAGAAAAATGTCCTCCAATGCATCTAACCTGCAAAAAAATAAAATGGACAATCCCTTTAAATGCATTAAATTGCTGAAATAGGACAAAGAAACTATTAAAATTCCTGTTTTATTGTTCATTTTTTAACTACAATATATATTGAGGTTTTTTGGATATTTGCAGATACGTTGCATATACAATGGCAAGAAACAGACTGTATACTTCCGGTAGGTAATGTGACTATTAGGCAATGTTGCACCGGTCCAAACACAATTCCTTGGTGATTTAAGTTCTGTCTCAAGAATAAGGTCCAGATTTTTACATTTTTAATGTAAATGCTACAATATGGAGGCCAAACTGTATCGATACAGCCGAATATCACACAGAAAAATGACTAAAATGGCAAAGTAATGTCCTTTATACAGTGTCCACCCACATCCTGTCCACCGCCATTAACTTGAGAACGGCGGCAGCTATAGGCATAGAAGTGGTGTCTAGGTATAGTAAAGTAGCCATGTGCTACACAATGAAATCACCTATAGCGTCACCTGGTGGAAAACAATAGAGAGAGCATTTTTATCTCGAAAACGGAACGAGATAGAGATAAAAAGTGAATTACAAAGTTGTAGGGCATCATCAATTCAATTGGAATCGACACCTTGCATACAGAAATGCTATGATGAGAACGTGTAAAACTCACAAGGCTGCGGACGTGAAGCGATACCTCATGGAGACCTTCCTACAAGTCATTGGGTATGTGGCTGTGTGGAGTGGCCTCCGCTCACCTGACCTGACCCCATTGGGCTTCTTTTTGTGAGGTCACATCAAACAGCAGGTGTATGCGACCCCTCCACCAACATTGCAGGACCTACGACGACGTATCACAGATGCTTGTGCAAACGTGTCACCTACCGTATTGCACAGCGTGCAGCAAGATACAGTATGCTGTGCAGAGGCCAGATGTGCATTGCAGCTGACGGGGGCCACTTTGAGCATCAAAGTTAAATGAGCGCCATATGCGTGACCAGCATTCAATGTTTTGGGGGTTCATGGGTTTCATATCATAGCATTTCTGTATGCAAGGTGTCGATTCGTATTGAATTGATGATGCCCTACAATTTTTTCATTCACTTTTTTTCTCCATCTTGTTCCGTTTTCAAGATAAAAATGCTAACTCCGTTGTTTTCCAGCAGGTGGCGCTATAGGTTGTTTCATTGCGTAGCGCATGGCTACTTTACTATACCTAGACACCACTTCTATGCCTATAGCTGCCGCTATTGTCACGTTAATGGCGGTGGACAGGATATGGGTGGACACACTGTATGTATCTACATGGAACCAGCGAACAGTAACCACATTGTATCCATACCAACAGCTTCTTCTCTAAAAGTCTTGAGCACCTCCAATTTTATAATTCTTGAGTTGGACCATAAAGCAGATGATCTACCTTGAAACCGAGGATATTCGCACTTTTATAGTATATATACATGACGCACACTCTTTGCATATTATACAGATTTTCATAAATTTGTTTCAAAGGAACCGAAGAGAAGCGGATTTGTCCTTTTTACTAAGCCTCCAGAATCCAGTACTTGGTCCTAAGTTCCTCTATAATAAGATTAGGAATCCATCTTGTTCCCGGTTGCTTTCTTGGTCGGTCTTGATATCATCTTCTTGCTCTGTTTGGGGTTATCCATATGAAGACTTATGTCCTTCTCCAATAGCTGCTTGGACAGAACTTCTTTCTTATTGTCCTCGGTTGCCTGACGCAAGGCTCGTTTTAGGTTCTTCACCTTCTCTCGAAGATGTGCGTTGGCTTTTTCCAAGAATCTGACTTTTTGGGATAAGGTTTTTGACCGTTCTTCCTCTTCTAGTAAGGCCCTCTGTACCGAGTCACACATCAGCTTCAAGAGAGAAGATCAGAGATATCAGACACTTAGCATATCATCACTATTTTAAGATATTGTGTAAGGTCTCAACTAATAAGATGATGTAGAAAACGAGTCACATCTTAAGATGGTGAAGATGCAATGAATAGCGTCAGCTTGGAGAAGATTGGAAAAGATTTGTTAAGATGGGTTAGTGTCTATTCCAGCACATCTCTTCACAACTGGTGTATTCCCTTCATGCCTTAAACATGCCTCCATCACACCCATCTTCAAAAAGCCCTCCCTTGACCTCTCCTCTGTGTCTAGCTATCGCCCCATAACACTTCTCCCCTATGCCTCAAAACTACTGGAACAGCATGTCCATCTTGAACTGTCCTCTTACCTCTCTTCCTGCTCTTCTTTGACCGGTTACAATCTGGCTTCCGACCCCATCATTCCACTGAAACTGCCCTGACCAAAGTCACCAACGACCTACTAACCGCCAAAGCCAAGCGACACTACTCTATCCTCCTTCTGGACCTGTCCTCTGCCTTCGACACAGTAGACCATTCCCTCCTACTACAGATTCTCTCATCTCTGGACATCACAGACTTGGCCCTATCTTGGATCTCCTCATACTTATCCAACCGAACTTTCAACGTCTCCCACTCTCACACCACTTCCTCATCTCGCCCCCTATCTGTCGGGGTCCCCCAAGGTTCAGTTCTTGGACCCCTGCTGTTCTCCATTTACACCTTTGGCCTGGGACAGCTCATAGAGGACCACGGCTTCCAGTATCATCTCTACGCTGATGATGCGCAGATCTACCTCTCTGGACCTGACATTACCTCTCTACTAACCAAAATCCCACAATGTCTGTCTGCTATTTCATCCTTTTTCTCTGCTCGATTCCTAAAACTGAACATGGACAAAACAGAATTCATTGTCTTTCCTCCTCACTCAACCCCCCCACCTGACATATCCATCAATGTCAATGGCTGCCCACTCTCCCCGGTCCCTCGTGCTCGCTGCCTGGGAGTATTCCTAGACTCTGATCTCTCTTTCAAGCCACACATCCAAGCCCTTTTCACCTCCTGTCGCCTCCAACTCAAAAATATTTCCCAGATCCATACATTCCTTTCCCAAGAAGCTGCAAAAACCCTAGTACATGTCCTTATTATCTCCCGTCTGGATTATTGCAACCTCCTGCTCTGTGGCCTCCCTTCTAACAGTCTCGCACCCCTACAATCTATTCTAAACTATGGTGCCCGGCTAATCGACCTGTCCCCCGCTACTCCCTGACCTCTCCTCTCTGCCAATCCCTTCACTGTCTTCCCATTGCCCAACTACTCCAGTTCAAAACATTAACCATGACATACAAAGCCATCCACAACCTGTCTCCTCCCTACATCTCTGACCTAGTCTCCCGGTACCTACCTGCACGTAACCTTCGATCCTCACAAGATCTCCTCTGCTCCCCTCTCATCTCCTCTTCCCACCATCGCATCCAAGATTTCTCCCGTGCCTCCCCCATACTCTGGAATGCTCTGCCACAACACATCAGACTCTCGCCTACCTTGACAAGCTTCAAAAGGAACCTGAAGACTCACCTCTTCTGACAAGCCTACAACCTGCCGTAGCCCTCAGTCTGATACAGCGCCGCACAATCAGCTCTACCCTCACCTACTGTATCCTCACCTATCCCTTGTAGACTGTGAGCCCTCGCGGGCAGGGACCTCTCTCCCCTTGTAGACTGTGAGCCCTCACAGGCAGGGACCTCTCTCCTTCTGTAGCAGTCTGTGTCTTATATTGTTTATGATTATTGTACTTGTCTCGATCATGTACACTCCTTTCACATGTAAAACGCCATGGAATTGATGGCGCTATAATAATAATAATAATAATAATAGAGATTCCAAAATATCTAATGCTTGGAGAAGACTTTACAAAATGTGTCCTCCTTGTAAATCTACAAACATATGGAACCAGGCCAAGTGCTGATCTAGATAAGATCTACAATCTATAAGGTGCCCGAATATATGAGATGTCCGTTAGTTGTCGGCTGAATGAGCATTCAACTATCTGCCCCCCCCAGCCCCCCCCCCCCCCCGGACGATCGTTCTTGTGTTTTCTTTGGAGAGAGATGAGTGAGCTGCTACTCGACACCTCTGATGGTGGCTTATTTCCTCTGCGAATAAAAGGATCAGGTGTCGAATACAAACTGTCCAATCCTTTACTCACCCTGACATCATGTGCTGGAGGAGCATAATATATAGGCCTCAATACACAACAGATGGTTGAACGTAAGGTGCATGGAGGCCTTATTTTTCCAAAAATAAGCCCTAGCTGGAATTTTCAGCATTTTCGGTGTAAGGATTAAACATAAGCCCTATCTCGAAAATAAGCCCTAGTCACGGTTCAATAACGCAGTGTCCATGCAGTGGAAAGCATTGTGTTCCACCACAGAGTCGTCTATGCGTTCCACCATAGGTCCTCGAGCTCCACTGTACTGCATTCTATCTTCCCTTGCTGGACGAAAGCAATCGGTATTGCTGGATGTGATGAGTGTGTGTGTGTGAGTGTGTGTGTGTGTGTGTGTGTGTATATATATATATGAGTACGAGTGTGTGATCTGATGTATGCGAGTGTGTCGGCCAGAAGTAGGGGAGGACCACATGGACCATATCTGCTGGGAGCTCACGCCGAAGATCACAGGAGGACCTGGGAGCGCCATAGACGTCCGGCAAGTATGATTCTCCTGTGAATGGAGGGTCTGCTTTTTTTTGGGGGGGGTAAACTTACCCCAACCAGGTTTCCCCAAGAATAAGCCCTACCCGAAAATAAGCCCTAGCGCTTTTTTTGTGGCAAAAAAAAGTATTAGGCTATGTGCCCACGCTGCGGAAAATGCGTGGATTTTGCGGTAGTTGCAGAACAAAGTACCAAACTTTGGGGTTGTTGGACATGAATAGTGTCTGTGAAACACAAAGTGTGTCAGGTTTTAAGAAGCCGGAATAATGTCACCATAAGACGTTGGAGACAACTCTACTACGTGTATTTCTATGAGGTCGTTCACATGAGCATATAACATTGGCGAGTGCTGTCCGATGTGTTATTGGGAAGCCCTCGCTCCAGTGTTATACTATGGGGCAATGCCGACCAGCGCTTTTTTTTCTCGTGAACCCATAGAAGTCAATGGCTGCATGGATGTCATCCGAGTACAGTCCAATTTACGCTGACACAGATAAAGGAGAAGATGGAGAAATTACGTTTTCCATCTTCTCAGCTGTGCCCCAATTCTCACATGCAAGAATCGGATCACAGGGAATGTTACTCGGATCCGAGTTTGAGCCAAAAGTCATTAGCGTTATCCGGCCGAATGTCTCGCATGACATAATATATGGCCGTCTGACCCCAGTGTAAGGGTTAGGCTGGATTCACACAATCGTACGATCTGGTGCGATATGCTAATGACCCTTGGCTCACGCTGTGCTGCCAACGTGAGCTGAGTGTCATGCCACTGGGATCTGATTCTAAGATCAGATCACAGCTGCGGAGGAGGAGGGATTAATTGTTCCATCTCCTCCATTGTCAGATGATGCAATTATCGCACTGCACTCTGGTGTCATCCGAGTGCAGTTCGATGTTTCACTCGCACCCATAGACTTGTATGGATGTGGGTGACACGGCTCTCACTGACAATCGCAGCACGATGCGACTTTTTGCTCATCCAGAATCTGAATAAGAAAAAAGCTGACATCTGCTCTCCCTCATTGACTAATATTGGTCAGAGTGCAGTGTGAGATTAAAAACACCATATATACAAAAATTATCAATGGCCTCCATAGCAGTGCAACGGTGGGCCACAAAATGGTAACTTATGTGATGACAGTATCCAGAGACAACATTTTTGTATATATGGTGTTTTTAGTCAGTGTTGGGTATAACAGTCGGTGAATGGGGGCGCCACAACCCTGGGGCGTCTAACCTCCATTGCTAGGTAGGGAGAAACAGATTAGGGCCAGCCTATTTTCATCTCCCATCTAGTTATTGTTACTATACAATCTGCACCCTACTTTTTTCTGCATTTTTGTGTGTTGTTGGTCACTCGACCTCTTAATGCTATCATTAAAAGTTCATTTTTAACGGGGTTTATTCTTGTTCCATGGTCATCTTACTGACATTCCATTTAAAAAAAAATTAATCATATATACAATATCAAGGATATATTTAGTTAATACTCCAAAAGGTGACCTATTGGGACTTTTTGGACAAACCTCTTGTGAAGTTGGAAACAGTCTATGACATGTCAAGATGCGGAATCTAATATATAAAGCTGAGTGTGTGTATGCATGTGTGTGTGTGTATGTGTGCATATATGTGTGTGTGTATGCATGTGTGTGTGTGTGCATATATGTGTGTGTGTGTATGCATGTGTGTGTATGCATGTGTGTGTATGCATGTGTGTGTGTATGCATGTGTGTGTGTGTATGCATGTGTGTATGTATGTGTGTGTGTATGCATGTGTGTATGCATGTGTGTGTGTATGCATGTGTGTATGCATGTGTGTATGCATGTGTGTGTGTATGCATGTGTGTATGCATGTGTGTGTGTGTATGCATGTGTGTGTATGCATGTGTGTGTGTATGCATGTGTGTGTATGCATGCATGTGTGTGTGTGTGTATGCATGTGTGTGTGTATGCATGTGTGTATGCATGTGTGTGTATGCATGTGTATGCATGTGTGTGTGTATGCATGTGTGTGTATGCATGTGTGTGTGTGTGTATGCATGTGTGCGTGTGTATGCATGTGTGCGTGTGTATATGTGTGCGTGTGTATGTGTGCGTGTGTATATGTGTGTGTGTGTATGCGTGTGTGTGTGTATGCGTGTGTGTGTGTATGCATGTGTATGCGTGTGTGTTTGTATGCGTGTGTGTATGCATGCGTGTGTGTATGCATGCGTGTGTGTATGCATGTGTGTGTTTATGCATGTGTGTGTTTATGCATGTGTGTGTTTATGCATGTGTGTGTTTATGCATGTGTGTGTGTGTGTGTATGCATGTGTGTATGTATGCGTGTGTGTATGCATGTGTGTGTTTATGCATGTGTGTGTTTATGCATGTGTGTGTTTATGCATGTGTGTGTGTATGTATGCATGTGTGTATGTATGCGTGTGTGTATGCATGTGTGTATGTATGCATGTGTGTTTAAAAAAATGCATTTAAAAAAAATTTAATCATATATACAATATCAAGGATATATTTAGTTAATACTAATATGCATGTGTGTGCGTGTGTGTATGTGTGCGTGTGTGTATGTGTGCCTGTGTGTATGTGTGCGTGTATGCGTGTGTGTGTATGCATGTGTGTGTGTATGCATGTGTGTGTGTATGCATGTGTGTATGCGTGTGTATGCATGCGTGTGTGTATGCATGCGTGTGTGTATGCATGCGTGTGTGTATGCATGCGTGTATGCGTGTGTGTGTATGCGTGTGTATGTATGCGTGTGTGTGTGTATGTGTGTGTGTATGCATGCGTGTGTATGCATGCGTGTATGCATGTGTGTGTGTGTGTATGCATGTGTGTATGTATGCATGTGTGTGTATGTGTGTGTATGCATGCATGTGTGTGTATGCATGCATGTGTGTGTGTATGCATGTGTGCATGTGTGTGTGTGTGTATGCGTGTGTGTGTATATGCGTGTGTGTATGCATATGCATGTGTGTATGCATGTGTGTATGCATGTGTGTGTATGCATGTGTGTGTATGCATGTATGTGTGTATGCATGTATGTATGTGTGTATGCATGTGTGTATGCATGTGTGTGTATGCATGTGTGTGTATATGCATGCATGTGTGTGTATGCATGTGTGTGTATGCATGTGTGTGTGTGTGCATGTGTCTATGTATGGCCGCTAAAGGAATCCACACCGTCGCATTTACAATCACGAAATTTTGCACAGACGCCCCATGTCACTCAGGGAACGTCATAGACTGTGTTTGGGCAGAAAAATGTAACCCCGTGCTTTACACTTACTCTACAAAAATCCTGCTTCTATTAAACTGAATGGAGGTGGGAGCTGCAGGCTATAAATAGCAACTGTCAGTGGTTGCTATAGGAAGAAAATAAACTGTTAGTATAAGAAGCTTATGTGTGAGGTAATAAGATGTCGGTGGTGAGATGGATAGAGAGAGACATAAAGAGACAAAGAGACAGAGAGAGACAGACACAGACAGAAACAGCCCTGGAGAGAGACAGAGAGATAGACGGCCAGAGAGACCTGGAAAGAGACAGCCCTGGAAAGAGACAGAGAGATAGACGGCCAGAGAGACCTGGAAAGAGACAGCCCTGGAAAGAGACAGCCGGGGCAAAGAGACAGCCGGAGCAAAGAGACAGCCGGGGCAAAGAGACAGCCGGGGCAAAGAGACAGCCGGGGCAAAGAGACAGACGGCCAAAGAGAGAAACAGACAGACACACAGAGGCAGAGATCGAGAGAGACAGACAGACAAGGAAAGAGACAGACAGAGAGACACACACACAGAGACTGAGAGAGAGACAGAGAGACAGTTACTATCCCGGGCAATGCCGGATACTGCAGCTAGTTCATAATAAATTTGCTGTGTTAAATAACTGTTGATTGAGAGAATTCCACGAAGTGTGTAAAGTAAGAAGAAGCTGGAGAAGACTGTGAAATGGATGAAACTTTAAGATGTTAGTTTAACATATGACGTGTGAAGAATCTAATAAGTGTCTCAGATATTCAGAAACTGAAGAGGACAATGGCATTTGTGATGCGCTGTGTAGACGATCTTTTTTGAGAAGACTCCAAGAAGAATGAAAAGTTTTAAGAAGATGGAGACTATAAAATATGTGAGTGATAAATCCAAATAGGATGGAGCTGGAGAAGATACAGAGGGGAAAATAAGTATTTGATCCTCTGCTGATTTTGCACGTTTTCCCACCTACAAGTACAAAGAATGGAGCGGTCTGTAATTTTTATCATAGGTAACTTCAACTGTGACAGAATAAAAAAATCCAGAAAATCCCATTGTATGATTTATAAATAATTTGCATTTTATTGCATGAAATAAGTATTTGATACAATAGAAAAACAAAACTTAATATTTGGTAGAAAGTGAAACCTTTGTTTGCAGTTACAGAGGTCGGACGTATCCGGTAGATCTTGACCAGGTTTGCACAGGTCTGCAGCAGGGTTTTTTTCGGCGACTTCTCCAGATCTTTCAGGGTTCGGGGCTGTCACTGGGTAACATTGAGTTTCAGCTCCTTAAAAGATTCTCTATTGGGTTCAGGTCTGGAGACGGGTTAGGCCACTCCAGCACCTTCAAATGCTTCTTACGGCGCCGATTCTTAGTTGTCCTGGTTGTGTGTTTAGGGTCATTGTCATGCTGGAAGATCCAGCCACGACCTATCTTCAATGCTCTTACTGAGGGAAGGAGGTTGTTGGCCAAAATCTCGCAATACATGACCCCGTCTATCCTCCCTTCAATACCGTGCAATCCTACTGTCCCCTTTGCAGAAAAATCACCTCCATGCTTCAAAGTTGGGACGGTGTTCTTGGGGTTGTTCTCATCCTTTTCGTCCTCCAAACACGGCGAGTGGCGTTGATACCAAAAAAGTTCTATTTTGCTCTCCTCTGACCACATGACCTTCTCCCATGCCTCCTCTGGATCACAGAGATGGTCATTGGCGAACTTCAAACTGCTTGGATGAGCTGGTGTGAGCAGGGGGGCTTTGCGTGCCCTGCAGGATTTTAATCCATGACAGTGTAGTGTGTTACTAACGGTAATCCTTGAGACTGTGGTCCCAGTTCTCTTCAGGTCATTGACCAGGTCTTCCCATGTGGTTCCGGACTGATTCCTGACTTTTCTCAGAATCATCCTTACCCCACGAGGCGAGATCTTGCATGGAGCCCAGACTGGGTAAGCTTGAGTAATCTTGCGTTTCTTCCATATTCTAATAATTGCGGCAACAGTTGTTGCCTTCTCACCAAGCTGCTTGCCTTTTGTCCTGTGTCCCAGCCTTGTGCAGGTCTACAATTTTGTCCCTGGTGTCCTTAGACAGCTCTTTATTGTTGGCCATGGTGGAGAGGTTGGAGTGTGATTGAGTGTGTGGACAGGTGTCTTTTATACAGGTAACAAGTTCAAACAGGTGCAATTAATACAGGTAATGAGTGCAGAGTAGGAGATACTTAAAGAAAAAACAGCAGGTCTGTGAGAGCCAGAATTCTTGCTGGTTGGTTAGTGATCAGATACTTATTTCAACAAATTTGCAATAAATTGCAAATTAATTATTTAAAATTCCTACAATGAGATTTTCTGTTTTTTTGTTTTCTTTTGGGGGGATCCTGTCTCCTGCGATAAAAATTACAGACCTCTCCATTCTTTGTAGGTGGGAAAACTTGCAAAATCGGCAGTGTATCAAATACTTATTTTCCCCATTGTACTAGGAAATGTCTCAGGTATAGGAAACAATGACATTTGTGACATGCTGTGTAGAAGCTGAGGAGCGCAATATGCATCAGCAACAAAAAATCAGAAGATATATATAATATATATATATATATATATATATATATATATATATATATATGTGTATTATATATATATATATATATGTGCCGCCCCCGTGGAAGCAGCCGAGCTGCTTGGATCCGGGTTCGTTGTGCCTCAAGGGTCTCCGGACCCGGGGGTCGTGCGGCAACTCAAATGAAAGGGGGTATTTACAGGGGAATGGATATATAGTTTGTGACGCCACCTTTGTATACGGTAATTGGGAGTACCGCCGCTGCCGTTTGGAGTACCCAGGGTGATGGAGTGGGGCAGTAAGGTGTCGTAGCCCTCCACGGGTAAGGGGATGCCCCGGGACTCTGTGTGGGATGCCGTGGGATGAAGGGGTTCACTCTCGTACTCACTCAGTCAATAAGCAGACGCTGACAACTGGGTAAACCAAGTCTCTGGGTGCCGCTGCCGCTGAAGGGAGCTCGTCTGGGTCCCGTCCCATATGGTGTTGCCTGATGATCTGTGACCTGCCTCCTGGCACTAAGTTTAACTTCAACGTCGTGGCCCAGTAGTATGGAACTTGCTGGGCCCCGCTCCCCACTGTGGCTAAAGCGGGCTTTACACGCTGCGATTTCGCTAGCGAGATTGCAAGCGATCGTACCCGCCCCCGTCGGTTGTGCGACACGAGCAAATTGCTGCCCGTCGCGCACAACCTCGCTTACCCCCGTCACACAGACTTACCTGTCCTGCGACGTCGCTCTGGCCGGCGAACCGCCTTCTTTCTAAGGGGGCAGTTCGTGCGGCGTCACAGCGACGTCACACAGCAGCTGTCCAATAGAAGCGGAGGGGCGGAGATGAGCGGGACGTAAACATCCCGCCCACCTCCTTCCTTCCGCATTGGCGGTGGAAGCAGGTAAGGAGATGATCCTCGCTCCTGTGGTGTCACACATAGCGATGTGTGGTGCCGCAGGAACGAGGAACAACATCGCTAATTAGAAGAAAACAAATTTTTGTTTTAGGGCGACCTCTACGCGGCAAATGATTTTTGCCACTTTTGCAATCGTTTTAGGTCGCACATAAGTGTCACACGCTGCGATATCGTTAATGACGCCGGATGTGCGTCACAAACACCGTGACCCCGACGATAAATCATTAACGATATCGTAGCGTGTAAAGCCCGCCTAAGTATGGGAGCCTGCTCTCAGGGCTCATGCTTGGGATTTTCTGGACTGTTTTGGATTGGAAAGTCCTATCCCTCTCGTTGCGCTAGTGCCCCGATTCTGGAGCGGGTGGAAACAGATCATAAAGGCTCCGTTCTCCTCAGGTGAATTGTCGGGTTGCCTGAAGCTATTCCCCGACCTAGGGTCCGTGTACCCCGTCGTGCCTTCGGTCCCGGACCGGTGATAGTGCTAGGCTGCCGGCTGTCCTCCTCGACAGGTCCAGGCACCTTGCCACAATCCCCTGCGACTGGGGGTCCGACTTCTCTAGGCCCAGACCACAGTCTGCAACCTAGACAGTTCCTTCAGGAGTCACCGCTCCCAACCTCCTCTCACTCTCAGACTCTTTTTCGGACTACACTCCTCACCTCCCCTCCCTGAAACCCCAGGTGGGCGACTCTATTCCACCCAAGCCGTCCACTGGTGTGTCTGGTGGGTGTGGTGTAGGGTGTATCTAGGATTTGATTTGCTGTTAGAGACAACACCATTTAGATATGGACCCAGAACAAAGAGGGAGGCGGAATACTGCACGGAAGGGCAGCTTGTGCAGTACCCTGTGACGACCTGATAGTCCAGGGGCGTCACATATATAATATATTATATATATATATATATATACATATATATATATATATATAATATATATTTAATCAGGATCTATAGACCGAAGACAACATGGCACAGGACTCATGGAGGTAAATCACGTCCGACGGTCGGGCTCACCCTGCTGTCCTCTTGAGCTTCCCAGTCCGGGGAGTAAATCTGCGGATCTATTCCGGCTACACAGTTGGAGAACTGGAAAATATTTGCGAATATCCGATTGTTTTCTGGAGTGTTGGGGAAGATGGGATCTTGAAAATTGACTCCGTGCGGAAGGAGATTATAATTTTCATCCATCCTAAATGGTAGAAAAAGAGAAAAAAAAAGTAGAAGTTTAACAGAAGAAACTAAACTTTTTGGACAGATGTGATTTTTCTTTTTCAATTCATTTTGGGTGGTAAGTGCCATAAACCAGTCCCAGGATTCACCCGGAGCTCATCCCGGGAGTTCAGCGATGTCAAGGACTAAACCTCTAGGAAAATAAACACTCCGAGGAAATGAATTCCAGTGGCAGAAACCAAGAGTCTTGGGAACACCCACATGACAACTCCTACACGTACGCGATCTAGAGGACCAGGCGGTATGAGATCAACGTGAAGGATCTTATCTGCCATTGTGCCGCCAGAGGGCAGAGATATAAGGGATGCAACTGGAGAAGTTACGCCAGAAGGGTGCAAACGGGGCAGTTACGCCAGAAGGGTGCAAACGGGGCAGTTACGCCAGAAGGGTGCAAACGGGGCAGTTACGCCAGAAGGGTGCAAACGGGGCAGTTACGCCAGAAGGGTGCAAACGGGGCAGTTACGCCAGAAGGGTGCAAAAGGGGCAGTTACGCCAGAAGGGTGCAAAAGGGGCAGTTACGCCAGAAGGGTGCAAACGGGGCAGTTACGCCAGAAGGGTGCAAACGGGGGAGTTACGCCAGAAGGGTGCAAACGGGGGAGTTACGCCAGAAGGGTGCAAACGGGAGAGTTACGCCAGAAGGGTGCAAACGGGGGAGTTACGCCAGAAGGGTGCAAATTGGGCGGTTACGCCAGAAGGGTGCAAACGGGGCAGTTACGCCTGAAGGGTGCAAAAGGGGCGGTTACGACAGAAGGGTGCAAACGGGGCAGTTACGCCTGAAGGGTGCAAAAGGGGCGGTTACGCCAGAAGGGTGCAAACGGGGCGGTTATGCCAGAAGGGTGCAAACGGGGCGGTTTTGCCAGAAGGGTGCAAACGGGGCGGTTACGCAAGAAGGGTGCAAACGGGGCGGTTACACCAGAAGGGTGAATATGGGGCGGTTACGCCAGAAGGGTGCAACTGGGCCAGTTACGCCACAAGGGTGCAAACGGGGCAGTTACGCAAGAAGGGTGCAAACGGGGCAGTTACGCTAGAAGGGTACAACTGGGCCAGTTACGCTAGAAGGGTGCAAAAGGGGCAGTTACGCCAGAAGGGTGCAAACGAGGCAGTTACGCCAGAAGGGTGCAACTAGGGCAGTTACGCCAGAAGGGTGCAAACGAGGCAGTTACGCCAGAAGGGTGCAAACGGGGCAGTTGCGCCAGAAGGGTGCAAATGGGGCAGTTGCGCCAGAAGGGTGCAAACGGGGCAGTTACGCCAGAAGGGTGCAAAAGGGGCAGCTACGCCAGAAGGGTGCAAACCGGGCAGTTACGCCAGAAGGGTGCAAACGGGGCAGTTACGCCAGAAGGGTGCAAACGGGGCAGTTACGCCAGAAGGGTGCAAACGGGGCAGTTGCGCCAGAAGGGTGAAAATTGGGCAGTTGCGCCAGAAGAGTGCAAAAGGGGCAGTTACGCCAGAAGGGTGCAACTGGGGCAGTTATGCCAGAAGGGTGCCAACGGGGCAGTTACGCCAGAAGGGTGCAAAAGGGGCAGTTACGCCAGAAGGGTGCAAACGGGGCAGTTAAGCCAGAAGGGTGCAAACGGGGCAGTTACGCCAGAAGGGTGCAAACGGGGGAGTTACGCCAGAAGGGTGCAAACGGGAGAGTTACGCCAGAAGGGTGCAAATTGGGCGGTTACGCCAGAAGGGTGCAAACGGGGCAGTTACGCCTGAAGGGTGCAAAAGGGGCGGTTACGACAGAAGAGTGCAAAAGGGGCGGTTACGCCAGAAGGGTGCAAACGGCAAACGGGGCGGTTTTGCCAGAAGGGTGCAAACGGGGCGGTTACGCAAGAAGGGTGCAAACGGGGCGGTTACACCAGAAGGGTGAAAATGGGGCGGTTACGCCAGAAGGGTGCAACTGGGCCAGTTACACCACAAGGGTGCAAACGGGGCAGTTACGCAAGAAGGGTGCAAACGGGGCAGTTACGCTAGAAGGGTACAACTGGGCCAGTTACGCCAGAAGGGTGCAAAAGGGGCAGTTACGCCAGAAGGGTGCAAACGAGGCAGTTACGCCAGAAGGGTGCAACTAGGGCAGTTACGCCAGAAGGGTGCAAACGAGGCAGTTACGCCAGAAGGCTGCAAACGGGGCAGTTGCGCCAGAAGGGTGCAACTGGGCCAGTTACGCCAGAAGGGTGCAAAAGGGGCAGTTACGCCAGAAGGGTGCAAAAGGGGCAGTTACGCCAGAAGGGTGCAAAAGGGGCAGTTACGCCAGAAGGGTGCCAACGGGGCAGTTACGCCAGAAGGGTGCAAAAGGGGCAGTTACGCCAGAAGGGTGTAAAAGGGGCAGTTCGCCAGAAGGGTGCAAATGGGGCAGTTACGCCAGAGCTCAGGTGTCGGAGGAGAGACTAAAGGCTCCTCTGCCAAGGAAGAAGACACCAGCATTATAAATGGCGCATGATCAGAATCCAATTTTGCATTAGGACCCAGGGACTTCACGTTACATCTCTGCATGCTGTCATTGAATGAAGATATGATATTTCAGTCCTGTCCATAAGCAGACAACGCTCTGTGAGCTGAACAGCCCCAGCCTGATACATTGGAGCAATTTGCTGCCGCTGCTGATTGTATATAATTGTATCCACAGATCGGGTAATCACGGTCCAGTCTGGATTCCAGATCCACAATTCAATCCAAAGTTAGCTACAAAATAATAGTCCACGTTTCCGGATATTTTAAAAGTATAGACTTATAGACTTTCTGGTAATTCCAGCTCTTTATTTTGTCTGGCACAGAAGTGGCGGCTGAGATACACGACCAGCGAGCGCAGCACGGCGCAGAACTCCGAGCTAGAAAATGTGTTATGTATCAACCTGTAAGTCATAAAGAGTCCCGGAGGAAGGCGAGTCCAGCCCCCCCCTGCCCAGACCGAAAACTACAGCAACCCTACACTGATGGGAACCAGAACAAACAGGAGCCAAAGGGGAGCAGAGAGGCACTGAGCACAGCATATCGGGGGAAATCGCAAAATGTGTCCTTCTATAGAAGGATAGAATTACTATAATACTGCCCCCTATGTACAAGAATATAAATACTATAATACCGCCCCTATGTACAAGAATATAACTACAATAATACTGCCTCTATGTACAAGAATATAACTACAATAATACTGACTCTATGTACAAGAATATAACTACTATAATACTACTCCCTATGTACAAGAATATAAATACTATAATACTGCCCCTATGTACAAGAATATAACTACTATAATACTGCCCCCTATGTACAAGAATATAACTACTATAATACTGCTCCTACATACAAGAATATAACTATTATAATACTGCCCCCTATGTACAAGAATATAACTACTATAATACTACTCCCTATGTACAAGAATATAACTACTATAATACTGCCCCTATGTACAAGAATATAACTACTATAATACTGCCCCTATGTACAAGAATATAACTACTATAATAATACCCCCTATGTACAAGAATATAACTACTATAATACTACTCCCTATGTACAAGAATATAACTACTATAATACTGCCCCTATGTACAAGAATATAACTACTATAATACTACTCCCTATGTACAAGAATATAACTACTATAATACTGCCCCTATGTACAAGAATATAACTACTATAATACTGCCCCTATGTACAAAAATATAACTACTATAATACTGCCCCCTATATACAAGAATATAACTACTATTATACTGCCCCCTATATACAAGAATATAACTACTATAATACTGCCCCTATGTACAAGAATATAACCACTATAATACTGCCTCTATGTACAAGAATATAACTACTATAATAATACCCCCTATGTACAAGAATATAACTACTATAATACTACTCCCTATGTACAAGAATATAACTACTATAATACTGCCCCTATGTACAAGAATATAACTACTATAATACTGCCCCTATGTACAAGAATATAACTACTATAATACTGCCCCTATGTACAAGAATATAACTACTATTATACTGCCTCTATGTACAAGAATATAACTACTATAATAATACCCCCTATGTACAAGAATATAACTACTATAATACTACTCCCTATGTACAAGAATATAACTACTATAATACTGCCCCTATGTACAAGAATATAACTACTATAATACTGCCCCCTATGTTCAAGAATATAACTACTATAATACTGCCCCATGTACAAGAATATAACTACTATTATACTGCCCCATGTACAAGAATATAACTACTATTATACTGCCTCTATGTACAAGAATATAACTACTATAATACTGCCCCTATGTACAAGAATATAACTACTATAATACTGCCCCCTATGTTCAAGAATATAACTACTATAATACTGCCCCTATGTACAAGAATATAACTACTATAATACTGCCCCATATGTACAAGAATATAACTACTATAATACTGCCCCTATGTACAAGAATATAACTACTATAATACTGCCCCTATGTACAAGAATATAACTGCTATAATACTGCTCTGTATGTACAAAAATATCATTACTATAATACTGGAGATTAGTATACGTAGAACTATCTGCCCGGAGCTGTTCAGTATCCTGGTAGCTGCTCTCGTTCCCCCCCGGTCAGAGTAGCAGCAGGTGGACGGTTCTCCTCGCTTTGTGGCCTCCTGTACAGCTGTAGGGCGCTCTTGTCTTGTGCACCCTTTGGCCAGACGACGGATTACGCTGCATTCCTGGGGGATTTATTAAGCTTTTATATTGCAAAGTTGTTTTATCTTTGATCCTAAATATTGGTTTAAACATTAGGATGGACGCTGTCAGCTAGACTCCGTGTCCCGTCACCGTCACGTCTGCACGCTCCACTGTCACCACATCAGGAAATGTACGTTAATGGCTTTCAGTTATTTTCACAGATCGGAGCAGTGCTCAGGGTCAGAACAATAAAAATATCACATATGTAAAAATAGCCCCTGTGTCTGACTCTTATTTAATGCAGATTGTGTAATATCAGCTGCATTGATTTTCAATGGAAGGAAAAGAAGTTAGCTACTTCCTCCTAGCGAATTACAATTCATAGCTCTTCTATTTCCCTTTTTTTTCCCCCTAACTAAGGTCAATGAAGGTATCAAGAATGGCCACTTTTATTGACTGAATGCCAGGAGGAGCTAGGAAGGGGAGGATGAGAGTTCTTTAGGTGACTGGGTGACCAAAGCTGATGAAGACAGACAGCTACTTCCTGAATGCAAATCTATAAAATGCTTTACATCTTCATCCCTTATATTTAAAAGGCCCAAAACTGTACAATAGGCAATTGCCCCCAGACAGGACCCACCGCCCACCCCTCATGGAGCTGCGGTGCGGCTTTATTTAAGTGGGGCCATATGCAATTCCACACTCTACAATATTGCAGGGAAAAACAATGAACCGGCAATCTAACCCCATCATCATAAACGGATTATATGCCCTCACTTTGTAAGATGGGAGTACTTCTTTAAACAGATCTACTTTTACCTGCGCTGATACATTGTAACAAAGCATAAGCACAAGAGAGTGATAAGTTATGCCATGTGACTAAGCACCATCAGGACCGAATTAGGGACCACTTATAGGATTTTACACATGTTTTTCATGTTAGAAGCCACCATGGGGGCCCACACAATGTATAACATAAACCTTCCCCCACTGTAAATATACAATATATACATATACATATACACGCCATGATTAAAGACCCCATCTCGGATAGGTTCCTGCCCGAGGGGTCACTAGGGGGTTCTCCGGTAACTTTTAAGGCCAAGAGAATATAGACATAAACTATAATGTAACTAAACATAACAAATGAGGTCAGCACCGAAAAATCCGCACAAGAAAGGAGTAGACTATATTCCTGTACAGAAAACAAGCCATTATTAAGAGGACGGTTACAGCCACGAGGACCCCTAAACAGAATTTTGTTTTACTAATTTAGATAAATCTGAAATTCTGCACCGATTAATCTCTGAATATTTCTAAATTACCATCCAAGGCCACAGCAGGGAGTCACATCATAAAATTCTGACTGCCTGCGGTCACCACTAGAGGGAGCTCACTGTATGATAAAGCTGTATGCAGTGAGCTCCCCCTAGTGGTGGCTGCACACAAAGTTTTCATTGAAAGGGGAATATTCATCTCAGACCTATGTAAGCTATGAGGACATAGGTTAGATGTGGCAAGCATCGGACTGGAGTACCCTGGGCCCGTCAGAGAAAATCATTCTTGGGGTCCACAATGAAATAAATATAAGTCCACCAATTGTGTGGTAAAATGTGCTAATAGGGTATTACGCATTTTAAAGACCCTCTCCAGGTTTTTTCTTTTACTGCTGGAGAGGGGGTTCTCATCTAAGGTCCCTGACCTTACTCTACCGCCTCTAGGCCCTGTCTTCAGCTCATGGAGAGCTTACCTTCCCAAGGCATCCTCATCACCTTCTCCGCTCTACGTTACCTGCAGCAGTGTGATGAGGTCGCAGCTTGATGACCACATCACGCTGCTGCACGCTGAGCCGCGGGGTGATGTGCGCACGGTCTGCTTTGCTCCACTGACCCTGGCCCAACAACATGGCTAATTTGCACGCGAAGCAGATTGCATGCAAATTAGCCATGTGGTAGTGGGGCTGTGGAGGGAGGCCCAGCCCGGAGCTTAAAGCGCATCGATCACCAGGATTTTCCATTATAACCTAAAGCCAGTGCTATACTGGCACCATCAGGCATGTGAAGCGCATTGTGTGCAAATTAGCCATGTGGTAGGGCAGCTGTGGAGGGGGATGACATGCCCATGGCCTGCTTTGCTCCACTGACAATGGCCCAACAACATGGCTAATTTGCATGAGAAGCACATTGCATGCAAATTAGCCATGTGGTAGGGCAGCTGTGAAAGGAGGCCCACAGCTTAATAAAGAGAAATAAGTACCCCGGCCGGGCCCAGGCCACCCTTTTCACTGGGCCCTATCAGTAAGGGCATTGATGGACCTGCCAGCAGGTGCCAGTGCCTGGGCCCACCGGTTCTCTGGTGGGCCAGTCCAACCCTGGATGTGGCCACTGCGAATAGAGAGGTAGCTGTGCATGCGCAACTCTCTCTCCATTAAATTCTATGGCATTTTTAGGAAATAGCTGATCAAGTGGATAGGAAGGCGCATGCGCATCCATTCCTGTTTTGAGAATGGAGTCCCATTTTGAGCTTCCTTTGATATTTGGGGGAGCTCGGCGTTCTCTATTCACTTCTAAGGGAGTTCTGGACACAGTCGAGCGCGTCTATTTTTTAAGCAGGTGCAAGTAATTGCGCATGCGCAGATATCCCTCTGTTAACAGTGGACCTCGTTATACAGCGCAGTACGACGCGTAGGACGGAAGCTGGGACTGATGTTGCTCATAAGATAAATTTGGCTCTTGCACTATTTCCATTAGATCCAATAAAGTCTCGTTCAGGGACATGCCCTACTTACATGGAGAATGGAAGCTACCAGGATTTTTATTGATTGATTGATTTCAAGGAGGAACAGAGGAGCAGCACAATGCAGACTTCTGTGCATTGCTCCAGAACTGTTATTTGCTGGTGAATACAAGTATGAACTAAATCACATAGGTCAGGAGAGATGAAAGGCGCTCAGTCAGCCATTGCAACAGTTCTCCTTTATGGCTTTTAATCATTCAGACATGGTGTTGCCAGCGAAACGCGAGAATACTGCAGCAGCACAACCACCCGCTCTGCGTCACGATTCTCCCATGTCTCTGTAACCCTGATAGGACGACACTATAAAAGCCAAAAACAGAAAACACTAAGAATTATTTGTACGGTGAGGAGCAAAAGGGTAACAATGTTTTGAGCTTTTGACTTTCAGGCTCCATATCTCACCATCCTCTACAGCTTTGAGCGTGAGACGACCTTCATTTTATAGACAATCATCTTGGCTGTCTCATACATAAATGTGACTTGCAGCTGTTTAGCATATGATTAGTTATACAGATTCTTCTCAGGTCACTGCATTGTTACGGTTTTGCTCCTGGAGATGGAAAATGTTTTTTTCTTCCTGTATACTTCAAAATACAACCTGTTCTCACATTCCCTAATATCTCAGTGTGTTATTAGGGTGATTCCCAAGAAAAAGGTCACTGGCTGGAAGCTAGGAGCCATGAAGAAGATTTCCCAAGAAAAGAGAAACAACATCATCCAGATCATCGATAGCGGTGTCTCTCAGCCAAGAAAATTGGCAAACTGCATCATGTGAGGCCATGAGAGATGGAAGAAAAGGAAATTAAGTCCGTCCATCCATTCAAAAGCCAAGAGGTAACGTCCAGGCAAAATATAGGCGTCAACAAGTTGGCTCATTACAAAGTCTATCAGTTCTGGTGACACCCGGCAGTGGAGGAGGCTCGTCTGCTTCATAATAGTGAGATCACAGACGTCCATACAAGCACCGAGCAACGCACGTTACACAAGTCTGGAATGGTGGCCCGAAAAAAGGTGAAGAAGCCGCAACTTCAATATCGTCATAAGAAGGGACGGCCGAGTGTACAAAAAGTACGAAAAGTGGAAGATTGGAAACAGGTGATTTGGAGCGATGCGATGAAAGTCAATAGATGACTCTGCTTGGGGCAAATGGGTCTCGAAGAAATAAGGGAAGAAGAGGCTAACAGAAGGAGAAATTGAAGGGACTGTGAAGTTTGGTGTAGGAAGCCTGATGATATCGGGGGGTTTCACAGCCAAAGCCATTGGCTACTTGACCAGGATGGATGGTGGTCTCAATGCTGAGCTATAGGTGAGATTCCTACAAGGCGAGTTACTTCATACACTCGAGTACTATGGGTATGAAAAGGACGACATAGTGTTACAGCAGGACAACAACCCGAAGCATACGCCGAGATTGGTGAGGAAATGGGTTAATGACCATGAAGTAAAGGAGTTGGATTGTCCCCACAGTCCCCAGACCTCAACCCAATCCAACACGAGTAGAGGGGAAGAAAAATCCGTATACATCCCCAAGAGAGACGATCAGTATACACCAACACTGGGAACGTGGAGAAGAGACCTGACCAATATACACCAACACTGGGAACATGGAGAAGAGACCTGACCAGTATACACCAACACTGGGAACATGGAGAAGAGACCTGACCAGTATACACCAACACTGGGAACGTGGAGAAGAGACCTGACCAGTATACACCAACACTGGGAACGTGGAGAAGAGACCTGACCAGTATACACCAACACTGGGAACGTGGAGAAGAGACCTGACCAGTATACTCCAACACTGGGAACATGGAGAAGAGACCTGACCAGTATACTCCAACACTGGGAACATGGAGAAGAGACCTGACCAGTATACACCAACACTGGGAACGTGGAGAAGAGACCTGACCAGTATACACCAACACTGGGAACGTGGAGAAGAGACCTGACCAGTATACACCAACACTGGGAACGTGGAGAAGAGACCTGACCAGTATACACCAACACTGGGAATAAGGAGAAGAGACCTGACCAGTATACACCAACACTGGGAACGTGGAGAAGAGACCTGACCAGTATACTCCAACACTGGGAACATGGAGAAGAGACCTGACCAGTATACACCAACACTGGGAACGTGGAGAAGAGACCTGACCAGTATACACCAACACTGGGAACGTGGAGAAGAGACCTGACCAGTATACACCAACAACGGGAACGTGGGGAAGACACCTGACCAGTATACACCAACACTGGGAACGTGTAGAAGAGACCTGACCAATATACACCAACACTGGGAACATGGAGAAGAGACCTGACCAGTATACACCAACACTGGGAACATGGAGAAGAGACCTGACCAGTATACACCAACACTGGGAACGTGGAGAAGAGACCTGACCAGTATACACCAACACTGGGAACGTGGAGAAGAGACCTGACCAGTATACACCAACACTGGGAACGTGGAGAAGAGACCTGACCAGTATACTCCAACACTGGGAACATGGAGAAGAGACCTGACCAGTATACACCAACACTGGGAACGTGGAGAAGAGACCTGACCAGTATACACCAACACTGGGAACGTGGAGAAGAGACCTGACCAGTATACACCAACAACGGGAACGTGGGGAAGACACCTGACCAGTATACACCAACACTGGGAACGTGGAGAAGAGACCTGACCAATATACACCAACAACGGGAACGTGGGGAAGACACCTGACCAGTATACACCAACACTGGGAACGTGGAGAAGAGACCTGACCAGTATACACCAACACTGGGAATGTGGAGAAGAGACCTGGCCAGTATACACCAACACTGGGAACGTGGAGAAGAGACCTGACCAGTATACACCAACACTGGGAACATGGAGAAGAGACCTGACCAGTATACACCAACACTGGGAACATGGAAAAGAGACCTGACCACTATACACCAACACTGGCAACGTGGAGAAGAGACCTGACCAGTATACACCAACACTGGGAATAAGGAGAAGAGACCTGACCAGTATACACCAACACTGGGAACGTGGAGAAGAGACCTGACCAGTATACACCAACACTGGGAACGTGTAGAAGAGACCTGACCAGTATACACCAACACTGGGAACGTGTAGAAGAGACCTGACCACTATACACCAACACTGGGAACGTGTAGAAGAGTCCTGACCAGTATACACCAACACTGGGAATAAGGAGAAGAGACCTCACCAGTATACACCAACACTGGGAACGTGTAGAAGAGACCTGACCAGTATACACCAACACTGGGAATAAGGAGAAGAGACCTGACCAGTATACACCAACACTGGGAACGTGTAGAAGAGACCTGACCAGTATACACCAACACTGGGAACATGGAGAAGAGACCTGACCAGTATACACCAACAACGGGAACGTGGGGAAGACACCTGACCAGTATACACCAACACTGGGAACGTGGAAAAGAGACCTGACCAGTATACACCAACACTGGGAATGTGGAGAAGAGACCTGGCCAGTATACACCAACACTGGGAACGTGGAGAAGAGACCTGACCAGTATACACCAACACTGGGAACATGGAGAAGAGACCTGACCAGTATACACCAACACTGGGAACATGGAGAAGAGACCTGACCAGTATACACCAACACTGGGAATAAGGAGAAGAGACCTGACCAGTATACACCAACACTGGGAACGTGTAGAAGAGACCTGACCAGTATACACCAACACTGGGAATAAGGAGAAGAGACCTGACCAGTATACACCAACACTGGGAACGTGTAGAAGAGACCTGACCAGTATACACCAACACTGGGAACATGGAGAAGAGACCTGACCAGTATACACCAACACTGGGAACATGGAGAAGAGACCTGACCAGTATACACCAACACTGGGAATAAGGAGAAGAGACCTGACCAGTATACACCAACACTGGGAACGTGTAGAAGAGACCTGACCAGTATACACCAACACTGGGAATAAGGAGAAGAGACCTGACCAGTATACACCAACACTGGGAACGTGTAGAAGAGACCTGACCAGTATACACCAACACTGGGAATAAGGAGAAGAGACCTGACCAGTATACACCAACACTGGGAACGTGTAGAAGAGACCTGACCAGTATACACCAACACTGGGAACGTGGAGAAGAGACCTGACCAGTATACACCAACACTGGGAACATGGAGAAGAGACCTGACCAGTATACACCAACACTGGGAACATGGAGAAGAGACCTGACCAGTATACACCAACACTGGGAACATGGAGAAGAGACCTGACCAGTATACACCAACACTGGGAATAAGGAGAAGAGACCTGACCAGTATACACCAACACTGGGAACGTGTAGAAGAGACCTGACCAGTATACACCAACACTGGGAATAAGGAGAAGAGACCTGACCAGTATACACCAACACTGGGAACGTGTAGAAGAGACCTGACCAGTATACACCAACACTGGGAACATGGAGAAGAGACCTGACCAGTATACACCAACACTGGGAACATGGAGAAGAGACCTGACCAGTATACACCAACACTGGGAACATGGAGAAGAGACCTGACCAGTATACACCAACACTGGGAATAAGGAGAAGAGACCTGACCAGTATACACCAACACTGGGAACGTGTAGAAGAGACCTGACCAGTATACACCAACACTGGGAATAAGGAGAAGAGACCTGACCAGTATACACCAACACTGGGAACGTGTAGAAGAGACCTGACCAGTATACACCAACACTGGGAATAAGGAGAAGAGACCTGACCAGTATACACCAACACTGGGAACGTGTAGAAGAGACCTGACCAGTATACACCAACACTGGGAATAAGGAGAAGAGACCTGACTGTTCTGGCACCCTCAATCTGTGCGTTGGAAGACGAGTTGACAGACAGCTTAACTCTTTCCCATCAATGCATTGACTCGGACGCTGGGGGTCCTTTACAACTTTTATTAATGAGATCAGTGTAAAACTACAAGAAATAAATGAAAATACTAAGTACAACATACAACATATCTGAGTTACATAGCATTCCATTTGATACAGGACATGCAGGGTAAATGCACTACATGGCGAATACATATTAGCTAATGACAGGATAATACTTGCAGAACAGACCAACTACATTATAATTTTGATGAGCCCTAACCAGGGGATCATAACTCACCGACTGTGCTATGTAGAGGCAAACATAAGGAGCAGAGATCTGGAGAGATATTCAGCATGCAGAATGTGTGTGTTCATGTAACTGAAATGGCTGCTGAAGAAGAAGGGGCAGAGCCTATGCAAGGTCTGATGGGTAACTACATAAGCCTTGGTAGGACAATTTTCATTGCACAGTAACCAGTGAAACATTAAACTAACTGCAGTAAGACAACATTGTCAACAGATGGCGCTGTTGGATATCACTGGACAAGTGGACAGTATCAATGTCAATTACTAAATGTAATCTTATTACTTGGCATAATAAAATAATTATATGCATTTCTATGAAGGCATGACACTCCCCGTCTGGCATCCGGGGGAATGCCACAAACTTAAACTAGAGCAATAGAATAAGTTCAGATGCAGGTCTAAGAAACAGCTTTCCACTTTGCTTGGGAATCTTGATTTCCACTTTCCTGACCTGTCCGTCTTGACTTGGGAAGACCTTGGTTACCAATCCTAGAGGCCACTCGTTCCTTTTAGACTGAGTGTTCTTCACTAGGACGACATTCCCAGGTTTCATGTTGGGTCTACTATCTTGCCATTTGTCTCTTGTCTGTAATGTAGAGAGATATTGTTTTCTCCACTTAGTCCAGAAAAGGTCTGCTAACATTTGAACTCTTTTCCATTGAGATTTGTACAAGTCTTTTGTAGTAAACTCTCCAGAAGTCGGCATACTCACATTAAACTTCTGGGTGAGGAGAGTTGAAGGGGTGAGCAGAGATAGGTCATCAGGGTCATTGGATATGGGAACCAGTGGTCTGGCGTTCATTATAGCTACTACCTCGGCCATGAAGGTTGTTAGAGTCTCATGAGTGAGCTTCGAAGGACCAAGTTGCAGAAAGATGGAATCGAGGATTCTGCGAGCGATGCCGATCATGCGCTCCCACACACCTCCCATATGAGATGAGTGCGGTGGGTTAAAGGTCCACGTACAACCTAGTTCTGAAAGACGTCTTTCTACTTGGTTAATGTCCAGATTTGAGGGAATCTTTAGTTCACCACATGCTCCTACAAAGTTAGATCCTCTGTCAGAGCGTATATGCTTTACATGTCCTCTGAGAGAAATGAATCGTCTGAAGGCATTTATGAAGCTGGATGTGTCCATTGTCTCAATGACTTCTATGTGTACGGCTCTAATACTCAAACATGTGAACAAGACGGCCCAGCGCTTGCTGTTTGCATGTCCTCCCCTAGTCTGACGTGTGACAACTGACCAGGGACCAAACACATCGAGGCCCACGTTAGTAAAAGGAGGTTCGGTACTCAAACGGTCTGCTGGTAGGTCTGCCATTTTTTGGGATTGACAAGAACCACGGAGTTTCCTGCAGATGATACATTTGAAGATGACTCTACTCACAAGTCGCTTAGCTCCTGTTATCCAGAAACCCGCTTCCCGTAGGGCTCCTTCAGTTATCAAGCGCCCTTGATGTCTAACCTGTGCGTGATAATGCTCAACCAGCAGGAAAGCAACATGGCCATGAGGAACAATGATTGGAGTACACTCGTCATTTTCAAGCTTTGCATTTGAAATTCGTCCCCCGACTCTCAGCAGTCCTTGAGTATCCACAAACGGGTCCAGTTTTTTAAGGGGACTATCTTTTGGGACACTTCTGTGGTTCCGGAGGGACTCTAGAGTCTGGGTATAAGCTTCATGCTGTACACAACAGATGATTGCGTGTTTGGCTTGCGTGAGCTCTTCTACTGTGTAAGCTTTATGACAACGATGCCAGCCTTTGCATGGAGCTGGTCTCGACTGTCTGTTTTTAAAGGATCTAATGACATGGATCAGGCAAGTCAAGGCTCTGTAGGCCGATCTACAGGTAGAGAATCTGAGGAAGCGGCGAGAATCAAGGTGCCTGTTGGTGATCGTTGTGCTAAGTGTGGAAACTTGAGGCCGTAGCTCTACATCTGATTCTGGTTCGAAGAGTTCATGTGTATGTGTCTCGTGAGCAGTGGGTACTGGTTGATACAGAAATGCAGGCCTGACTAGCCAGTTAGTGTCTTTGAGGCGTGGTGCCGATACCGCTCTGGTCGCATGGTCTGCAGGATTTTGGTCGGTTGGTATTTTGAATATTTTGTCCATGAAAGCAAAGAAATGTACCTCCATTTCTGGCTTCTTTGAGAAACTTGGCTTTAAGTAGGTAAGGCGCTTTAGTGCCATCTCTTTGTTGTTAGGAAGACAGGGTCTTTGTGGCTTGAATGGTAGTGGAGCCACCCAGCTGTCGTTTTCATCCTTGTGAAATCCTTGATCCATTATCTCCAGGAAGGTCTCATCTTCAATGGAATGGGCTCGTTTATAATCTTCTTTGGTCTTTTGAAAGACAGCGCACCCTAGATGATCTTTGTCTCCGTCGCACAATTCATCCATGGCGTATCTGTCTTTCCCACCATCTAAGTGTGCTGAATTGGTGAGATTTTCCTTCACTGGGAATTTGTTGGGGCAGGGTAGGAAAAAGGATGGACGGCCACTCTCCAATGTGTTCGTGTAGAGAGATTGGATGTTGTTCGGCTTGGGAACTTTTCCGAGGCAGACGTCCCCTATAACTACCCATCCTAGATCTAGCTTCTGAGCGTAGGGCGAGTTATGAGGACCGTTTATCTGTTTCCTCACCTTGTGAACTCTGATGATGTCTCTCCCCAGCAAAAGGACCAACTTGGCTTGGGAATTAAGTGCAGGAATGAGATGCGCTATGTTTCTCAAATGGGGATGGTGTAGTGCCGCTTCTGGAGTGGGTATCTCTTCTCTATTGTTCGGGATGGCATTGCACTCGATTAATGTAGGAAGGGGTAAGGATGTCTTCCCATCTAGGGATTCGATTTGATAACCTGTTGCCCTCCTGCCAGATTCTTCACTCACTCCTGTACATGTTTTCAGTGAGTAGGAGCAGCTAAGTCCCTTGATTCCAAAGATGTCAAAGAAAGCTGAGCTGGCGAGTGATCTATTACTCTGGTCGTCGAGTATAGCATAGAGTTTAACCGCTTTTTCTCTGTAGCCCATAGGGTAAACTGTAACCAGACAGATCTTTGAGCAGGATTTGTTAGTGAGACCTTCTCCACAAATTTGAGTGCACTGGGGTGACACTTCAGGAGGAGTACTGTCTGTCTCCTCCCCGCCGTGCTCTGTAAGTCGGTCGATGTGCGTGGAATTCTGTGGGGCTGGTTCTGGGTGTAGAGCTGTGCTGTGCTCTTGACTGTTACACTCCGAACAAGTGATACTGGCATTGCAGTCTCTAGCTAAGTGAGATGTGGATGCACAACATCTGTAACATATGTTGTTTTCTCTGAGGAAGATTCTACGGTCTTTAAGAGATTTTCCTCTAAAACTCCTGCACTGTTGCAGTGGGTGAGGCCTTTTGTGTAGGGGGCACTCTTTGTCTGGGTCAATTGTTAGTGACCCTTCAGGTTCTGTTGTACTGTGGGTCTTGCGTGATGAATCTGTAGCAGACACATTAGTTTTGTGTACAGTGATAGGTGAGCCTCGAGGGTTGCGTACTGGAGCAGGCTTACCTGTTCGTGAGTTGATGGGATCTGCGGTGGAAAGGTCAAAGCTGGGATCATTCCTGATCTTGGCTTGCTGGCGCACAAAATCTACGAAGACATGGAATGGAGGAAACGGCACGTTGTGACGTTGTTTGTAATCTGAACCCCGGTTCAACCATTTCTCTTGCAGACTGTAAGGCAACTTATTCACTATGGGTTTAATACCTCTGGCTGCATCTAGGGACGCGAGGCCTGGCAGGTCTCCTTCAAACTTGGCGACTTGGAGTTCTACCAAGAGGTCGCTCAATTCTCTTAGCATGTGAAAGCTCTTATTAGAGATCTTGGGAAAGTCCTCCAACCTTTTGAAGAGGGATTCTTCTATCCTCTCTGAAGAGCCATAGCACTCATCAAGTCTCTCCCATAACAGGCACAAACCTTTGCTCGGGTGGTTGATGCTGATATCCCTGATGCGTTTTGCATGTTCTGCTGATTCGTTTCCTAGCCACTTGACCAAGAGATCGATCTCTTCATTGGCAGAGATGTCCAGGCCGGCCGTGGCGTTTCTGAAGGAAGCTCTCCACGCTCTGTAACTTTCAGGACGGTCGTTAAACTTTAAAAGACCTTTGGTGAGTAACTCACGGCGTGCGAAGAACTTGAGGAAATCTGGTAGCTCTTGATTTCTGAGAGGGTGGTCCTGATACATGTTGCTATGATGAGGTCCCAGTGAGTTATTGTTGCCATCAAATACGTTGTCGCTATGATAGTCGCCATCGGGGTCCTCCATTTTGGGACGGTTCGCTGTGTAATAGGAATCTACAAACTTGGGTGCAGGTGACACTGATGGTGTTAGGTGGACGGAATTACCTTCATGCTTAACATGGGATGTTTGTTGAATGAAGGTTGATGGCTGGATGGCAGGATTAAGTCTCTCTCTTGGAGCTGAATGTAGATGGTCGTCTGATGCGGTATGCTGTAGTACGTAGTCTGAAGTGCGTTGTGAGATATCCCGATGACTGAGTTCGGGTCCGAGCCTTAACCTGAAACTTTTACTGTCGCTGCGTGCTGCTTCTTCTAAAGCCTGTACTTCAGCTTCTGCTGCTGCTGCTTCTGTGTCTACAGCAAGTTTTGCAAGGTCGGCTTCTAGACGTGCTTTTTCTGTCTTTAATTTCAACTCTTGTTCAGCAAAGGCAGCTCTCACTTTGGCGGCTTCCGCTTTCGCCCTGGCGGTGGCAATTGCAGCGCTGCTCACAGACTTCCTTGAAGCTGACGAGCTTACATGGGAGCGTGTTACATAAACTTCAGATCCTCTATCTGACATGGTGTCTGTATGCGGCTTGACTGCTCTCTGATAGAAGTCGGCGTCTATGCTTCAACCCCGTTAATAGCAGTCGTTTTACTGTTCTGGCACCCTCAATCTGTGCGTTGGAAGACGAGTTGACAGACAGCTTAACTCTTTCCCATCAATGCATTGACTCGGACGCTGGGGGTCCTTTACAACTTTTATTAATGAGATCAGTGTAAAACTACAAGAAATAAATGAAAATACTAAGTACAACATACAACATATCTGAGTTACATAGCATTCCATTTGATACAGGACATGCAGGGTAAATGCACTACATGGCGAATACATATTAGCTAATGACAGGATAATACTTGCAGAACAGACCAACTACATTATAATTTTGATGAGCCCTAACCAGGGGATCATAACTCACCGACTGTGCTATGTAGAGGCAAACATAAGGAGCAGAGATCTGGAGAGATATTCAGCATGCAGAATGTGTGTGTTCATGTAACTGAAATGGCTGCTGAAGAAGAAGGGGCAGAGCCTATGCAAGGTCTGATGGGTAACTACATAAGCCTTGGTAGGACAATTTTCATTGCACAGTAACCAGTGAAACATTAAACTAACTGCAGTAAGACAACATTGTCAACAGATGGCGCTGTTGGATATCACTGGACAAGTGGACAGTATCAATGTCAATTACTAAATGTAATCTTATTACTTGGCATAATAAAATAATTATATGCATTTCTATGAAGGCATGACACTGACCAGTATACACCAACACTGGGAACGTGTAGAAGAGACCTGACCAGTATACACCAACACTGGGAACATGGAGAAGAGATCTGACCAGTATACACCAACACTGGGAACATGGAGAAGAGACCTGACCAGTATACACCAACACTGGGAACATGGAGAAGAGATCTGACCAGTATACACCAACACTGGGAACGTGGAGAAGAGACCTGACCAGTATACACCAACACTGGGAACATGGAGAAGAGACCTGACCAGTATACACCAACACTGGGAACATGGAGAAGAGACCTGACCAGTATACACCAACACTGGGAATGTGTAGAAGAGACCTGACCAGTATACACCAACACTGGGAACGTGGAGAAGAGACCTGACCAGTATACACCAACACTGGGAACGTGGAGAAGAGACCTGACCAGTATACACCAACACTGGGAACATGGAGAAGAGACCTGATCAGTATACACCAACACTGGGAACGTGGAGAAGAGACCTGACCAGTATACACCAACACTGGGAACGTGGAGAAGAGACCTGACCAGTATACACCAACACTGGGAACATGGAGAAGAGACCTGATCAGTATACACCAACACTGGGAACGTGGAGAAGAGACCTGACCAGTATACACCAACACTGGGAACATGGAGAAGAGACCTGATCAGTATACACCAACACTGGGAACGTGTAGAAGAGACCTGACCAGTATACACCAACACTGGGAACATGGAGAAGAGACCTGACCAGTATACACCAACACTGGGAACATGGAGAAGAGACCTGACCAGTATACACCAACACTGGGAACATGGAGAAGAGACCTGATCAGTATACACCAATACTGGGAACGTGGAGAAGAGACCTGACCAGTATACACCAACACTGGGAACGTGGAGAAGAGACCTGACCAGTATACACCAACACTGGGAACGTGGAGAAGAGACCTGGGATCAGATTTCGGTGGACACCTGCTTGAATCTGAACAAGAGCCCAGAAGGATTCAGGCAGTGATGAAAGCCAAAGGTGGATTTACAAAATACTAACAAAATGATAAAAATTTAAATTTAGATTTTTAGGAGCAAAACAGTAACAATGCAGTGACATGAGGAGAATCTGCATAACTAATCATATGCGAAACAGCTGCAAGTCACATTTATGTGTGAGATAGCCAAGATGATTGTCTATAATATGAAGGTCGCCTCACGCTCAAAGCTGTAGAGGATGGTGAGATATGGAGCCTGAAAATCAAAAGGGAAAAACATTGTTACCCTTTTGCTCCTTAGTGTTGTTTTGACCATAAAGTCTACGACTGGATTAGGATTTCATAAACCAATGCATTACAGTAGTAGCAATGGACGACCACCAAAGACAGCCACACAGCACCCGCCCCACAGCCACCATGGCCGCCCTTCTTCCCTGCAGACATATTAAGTTAACAAGCCTTAAAACCTTGCAAGTGTCTATGAGTTTTGTCCTGACATTTACTAAACTGGGAGTCCCAGTGCAGTCTGCGGATTTATAGCCCCCTGTTATAGGCTGTGTTGGCTGCACCTCATTAAATCTCTGCTTTCACGTTTTATGAGATCATCTCCACTGAGCGGGTCAGATATAGCGATCTGTCAGTCATCTGCTGTCTGGAGACCAAATGTGTAGACGAATAAAGGTCTGTGGAGGTCTCCTGATGTTTGTCTGTAGGGGGGTCTCGTCTCACTAAGAGGCGTCATCTTACAGGACCTCAAAATGGTGCAAAATATGACTGCATGGCTGCAGTATATGGCTCCGCTGAGTAGGAGTGGCTCCGCAGCTAAAGGGGTATCAGAAAATACAGCAGAGTAGGGGTGGCTCCGCAGGTAAGGGGTATAAGAAAATACAGCAGAGTAGGGGTGGCTCCGCAGGTAAAGGGGTATCAGAAAATACAGCAGAGTAGGGGTGACTCAGTAGTTAAAGGGGTATCAGGAAATACAGCAGAGTAGGGGTGCCTCCGCAGTTAAAGGGGTATCAGAAAATACGGCAGAGTAGGGGTGGCTCCGCAGCCAAATGGTATCAGAAAATACAGCAGAGTAGGGATGACTCCGCAGGTAAGGGGTATAAGAAAATACAGCAGAGTAGGGGTGGCTCCGCAGGTAAAGGGGTATCAGAAAATACAGCAGAGTAGGGGTGACTCTGTAGTTAAAGGGGTATCAGGAAATACAGCAGAGTAGGGGTGCCTCCGCAGTTAAAGGGGTATCAGAAAATACGGCAGAGTAGGGGTGGCTCCGCAGCCAAATGGGTATCAGAAAATACAGCAGAGTAGGGATGACTCCGCAGGTAAGGGGTATAAGAAAATACAGCAGAGTAGGGGTGACTCAGTAGTTAAAGGGGTATAAGAAAATACAGCAGAGTAGGGGTGACTCAGTAGTTAAAGGGGTATCAGGAAATACAGCAGAGTAGGGGTGCCTCCGCAGTTAAAGGGGTATCAGAAAATACGGCAGAGTAGGGGTGGCTCCGCAGCCAAATGGTATCAGAAAATACAGCAGAGTAGGGATGACTCCGCAGGTAAGGGGTATAAGAAAATACAGCAGAGTAGGGGTGACTCAGTAGTTAAAGGGGTATAAGAAAATACAGCAGAGTAGGGGTGACTCAGTAGTTAAAGGGGTATAAGAAAATACAGCAGAGTAGGGGTGACTCAGTAGTTAAAGGGGTATAAGAAAATACAGCAGAGTAGGGGTGACTCAGTAGTTACAGGGGTATAAGAAAATACAAAAGAGTAGGGGTGACTCAGTAGTTAAAGGGGTATCGGAAAATACAGCAAAGTAGGATTGGGTCCGCAGTGAAAGGGGTATCAGAAAATACAGCAGAGTAGGGGTGGCGCCGTAATTAAAGGGGTATTAGAAAATACAGCAATAGTAGGGGTGTCTCCACAGTTAAAGGGTATCAGGAAATACAGTAGAGTAGGGGTGGCTCTGCAGTTAAAGGACTATCAAAAAATAAATCAGAGTAGGGATGGTTCCACAGTTAAAGGGGTATCAGGAAATACAACAGAGTAGGGGTGGTTCCGCAGTTAAAGGGGTATCATAAAATATAACAGAGTAGGGGTGGCTCCGTAATTAAAGGGGCATCAGAAAATTCAATTTTCCAGATCATTATCTGTAATAAAAAAATAAAAAAAATTCAACCCCCCACACCTGTCTCCCAATCTAATAGATTTATTGTTTTTGGTGCCATTTTGGAGAATAGTATGGTGCTAATAGGGAGAGAACCACCTCTCTGAAAAGAAACTTTGCACAAGAATAACAATTTAATATAGTATATACACAAGTATATAACATATCATTAAAGGGGCTCCCCGGGCACTAGTCACTTCGGCGTCTGGTGGTGAGAGGCCCTAATGACGTAGTGTCCCGGTCAGGATCCATGCATGATACTTATTGGCCTGGCCCACATTCTGGCAGGCACCTATCCATGCAGTGTCTGAAGCACCTCTATCCCTCCTATTCAGAAGGGACAGGTGCCAGAGAGCCCCTTTAAACATGAGTTTTATTTAGCTTAACCACCTTACATAGGTGTGTCGGGTTTTGTGAAGTGTTGAAATACATCAGATTAGTTGCAGCTTTCACTGATCTCCTGTATCCTAAAAACTGTCTGTACATCTATGAAGGAAGATTTCCCTGTCTTTAATTAAATTACTCCTTGAATATCTGTCTTAAAGTTCCAAATACTCTGCATAGTTATACATTTAAATAACATCATTTTCACCACCACTAGAGGGAGCTCACTGCATACTGTTATTATTGAGTTCAATGCATGAACTGTATGCAGTGAGCTCCCTCTAGTGGTGGCTGAAGACACTATTAGTTATCCAATTTTGATAGTATAATTTACACCACCACTAGAGGGAGCTCACTGCATACAGTTCATGCATTGAACTCAATAATAACAGTATGCAGTGAGCTCCCTCTAGTGGTGGTGCAAATTATACTATCAAATGAATAACACATAGTATCTTCAGCCTCCATTAAAGGGAGCTCACAGGGAGCTCACTGCATACTGTGTTATTATTGAGTTCAATGCAGAAACAGTATGCGGTGACCTCCCTCTAGTGGTGGCTGAAGGCACTATCATTTACCCTATTTTGATCATATAATTTGCACCACCACTAGAGGGAGCTCACTGCATACTGTTATTATTGAGATCAATGCATGAACAGTGCAGGAAGAGAAGAGCTCCCTCAAGTGATGGCTGAAGACACAATATTATTTACCCTATTTTGATTATATAATTTGCACCACCACTAGAGGGAGCTCACTGCATACTGTGCATACAGTTCATGCATTTAACTCAATAATAACACAGTATGCAGTGAGCTCCCTCTAATGGAGGCTGAAGACACTATTCGTTATCCAATTTTGATAGTATAATTTGCATCATCACTAGAGGGAGCTCACTGCATACTGTGTTATTATTGAGTTCAATGCATGAGCAGTATGCGGTGAGCTCCCTCTACTGGTTGTGCAAATTATACTATCAAAATTGGATAACGAATAGTGTCTTCAGCCACCACTAGAGGGAGCTCACTGCATACAGTTCATGCATTGAACTCAATAATAACAGTGAGCTCCCTCTAGTGGTGGCTGAAGACACTATTCGTTATCCAATTTTGATAGTATAATTTGCACCACCACTAGAGGGAGCTCACTGCATACTGTTATTGAGTTCAATGCATGAACACTACAGGAAGAGCTCCCTCAAGTGATGGCTGAAGACACAATATTATTTACCCTATTTTGACTATATAATTTGCACCACCACTAGAGGGAGCTCACTGCATACTGTTTTATTATTGAGTTCAATGCAGAAACAGTATGCGGTGACCTCCCTCTAGTGGTGGCTGAAAGCACTATCATTTACCCTATTTTGATCATAATTTGCACCACCACTAGAGGGAGCTCACAGCATACTGTCATTATTGAGCTCAATGCATGAACAGTACAGAAATAGCTCCCTCAAGTGATGGCTGAAGACACAATATTATTTACCCTATTTTGATTATACAATTTGCACCACCTCTAGAGGGAGCTCACTGCATACTGTGTTATTATTGAGTTCAATGAATGAGCAGTACACAGAGAGCTCCCTCTAGTGGTGGCTGAAGACACAATATTAATCATCCTATTTCGATATAATTTGCACTACCACTAGAGGGACCTCACTGCATAGTGTGTTGTTGAGTTCAATGAATGAGCAGTACACGGAGAGCTCCCTCTAGTGGTGGCTGAAGACACAATATTAATCATCCTATTTCGATATAATTTGCACCACCACTAGAGGGACCTCACTGCATAGTGTGTTGTTGAGTTCAATGAATGAGCAGTACACGGAGAGCTCCCTCTAGTGGTGGCTGAAGACACAATATTAGCCACCCTATTTCGATATAATTTGCACCACCACTAGAGGGAGCTCACTGCATAGTGTGTTGTTGAGTTCAATGAATGAACAGTATGCGGTGAGCTCCCTCTAGTGGTGTCTGAAGACACAATATAGAACATAGAAGTTGCATACAAAAAACTTTAGTTTGTAAAGTTGCATTATTTTTTGAATTTGATATGGAAAAAAGTAAGTGGTTGCAAAAGTATACACACCCTGCTAAGTGAAATGGTGCAAAAATAAAGTAACAATTACAACTTTAATTAAGGCAATTACCTTAGGAAGAAATAATAGGAGTTGTTCTCCATCACAGTATACGAGTGACAGTTGAAGTAGCCCAGCCCCGTGACATTAAGTCGGGAGCCTGAAGGAACTTCCAACATGCTCCCCCAGCCCTGGTCACACAGCAGCTCAATCTCCGCAGAGTAGAAGAGGTCGGAGTTGTACTGCCAGGGCAGGTAGTTGTAGACGCTGTAGCTGTCCTGGTGAAGAGCCAACACTTTGGCAAACACCACGGTCTCCACCAGTTCAGCTCGGCAGGCTTCAGTTTGTGGTCTCCAATCTTGAGGCATCTGGCATCCTTCAAGAAGTCCAAGCGTGATGGCACCAACCATGATGAGCCTGAGGACCAGCATCGTGTTAGGTCTTTGCCGTTCCTGGATTTCCTCTAGATAAATGTTGGCAAATTTTTCAAGGACGTTCGAAAAGAGCCAACGTCAATGGTTCCAGATGTCAATAGTGATGCCAAAGAATCTGAACCAAGGACATTCGAAAGGAGCCAACGACTTGTCAATGGTTCCAGATGTCAACAACGATGCCAAATAATCTGAACCAAGGACGTTCAAAAGGAGCCAACAACTCTTCAATGGCTCCAGATGTCAAAGAATCTGAAAGCACAAAGGAATTCCTGAGATCAGTCAACGTTTTCTTCCACTTACGGACTTTTTGGGGCTATGCTAAGAGCCAACCAGCCAAACGTGGACCATCCATGGGATGAAGAAGGTTCCTCCAGACTATAGAAGTGAGCCAGGACCTCTCTTTGTGCTCTTGGTCACCCTGTTTGATGTCCTCTCCTGTTTGGCATCCTCTCCTGGCTCCTCACTCCATCCCTCCGAGGAGGAACGAGACGAGATACTTGTGGTTGACTTTGGAACACGTTCTGGGGTCTGTGTGATGTTGAGAATCTCCGTACAGAGGGAAATAATAGTCTGCTGCTCATTAAAGTCCATTCAATCGACTGCAAATTCCTGAGCAAACAGCACAGATCAGCTTTCAGCCTCAGCCTGTTGCGTTTCGCAGCCTCCAGAATGTAGAACCTTTCCTAAGGAATTATGGAAGCATCTTGAGAACTCTCCTCCTCGTCTGAGGACCCTGTGGAGACAAAGAAATCTCCATTTACACATGGAACATGTTCCTTCTGATGGTCTTGACAGGCAGCAAACCTATTTAGGATTGGAGTGAAATAGGAGCCCCATCATCCACCCTCCCACTTTCCTCTATAAAACATGCATATTTTACTGATTAAGGAGTAAGAAAAGGGTCTGCAGCGGGAGCAGCAAATAGGCGAGGAGCGTCCAAATGTTACCCACAACTCTGCCAAAGGAGGGAGAGCATCGGAAACCTCCTTGGCACGGACAATCTAGGAATTTTTCCCCTTGTTTCCAACCATTTTACTGCTGAAGCTCCTGAGCCTCAATCCAAGATCTATAACAGGGGCCACATCGACCTTGTACTGTGCCGTATATGTTGGACAGGGGTCTTTTGGGTTTTCTCAGGTTCCAGGTGGGTCTGCCAGATATGAACTTACAAAAACGCACCAAAAAACGCAACTTTTTTACTGCCAAGAGGTCAGATTTTGCTGCAGAAAAAAAACGCATAGCTAAGCCTCTGTAGCTAGTGACCCTTGAAATACAATAAGCATACCACCCCCCTACTTACAGCAAATGGGACAGACCCAGTGAAGCATTACAATCATATTAATGTATGTATTGCCCATTGTAGTGGACTCATCCATTGTTTCATAGGGGTATTTATTTCCATAGAGGTAATTACTGTAGGCTTGGAGCAAGGGTTGAGGACACTGGCCTTATCCTATATCTAAACACCCCGGCTGCCGATACCTCCCCTGGAATACTTGTTGACTCTTCCACCTATGTCCCTGCTGTGTGTACATGGTTCATTTTTTATGCGTTTTTTGGTGCAGTTTTGTTGCAAAGTTGGTGCAGTTTTGTTACAAATTTGGTGCAGGTGTGTTGCAGGATTGCTGCAGATTTGGTGCAGGTTTGTTGCAGATTTGGTGCAGGTTTATTGCAGATTTGGTGCAGGTTTGGTGCAGTTTTGTTGCAATGTTAAGTTAGTGCAGTTTTGTTACAAATTTGGTGCAGGTGTGTTGCAGGATTGCTGCAGATTTGGTGCAGGTTTGTTGCAGATTTGGTGCAGGTTTATTGCAGATTTGGTGCAGGTTTGGTGCAGTTTTGTTGCAATGTTAAGTTAGTGCAGTTTTGTTGCAAAGTTGGTGCAGGTTTGTTGCAGGATTGTTGCAGATTTGGTGCAGGTTTGTGGCACATTTGGTGCAGATTTGTTGGAAATTTGGTGAACGTTTGTTGCAGATTTGGTGCAGTTTTGTTGCAGATTAGTGCAGTTTTGTTGCAAAGTGAAGTTAGTGCAGTTTTGTTGCAAAGTTGGTGCAAGTTTGTTGCAGGATTGTTGCAGATTTGGTGCAGGTTTGTTACAAATTTGGTGCAGATTTGTTGGAAATTTGGTGAACGTTTGTTGCAGTTTTGTTGCAGATTTGATGCAATATTGTTGCACATTTGGTGCAGGTTTGTTGCAAATTTGGTGCAGGTTTGTTGCAAATTTGGTACAGATTTGTTGCAAATTTGGTGCAGATATGTTGCAAATTTGGTGCAGATATGTTGCAAATTTGGTGCAGATTTGTTACAGATTTGGTGCAGTTTTGTTGCCCAAATCTGCATGTCTCTCTTCATGCCAGCAAAGTCAATGAGAATTCTAAGTGCTGTGCGTACGTTGCTTATTTCTTTGCAGATTTGGTGCAGGAAATAAACTGCAAAATATCAATGGTTGGTGTTTATTTTCCCCAGCATTTTATAGCCCTTCCAGCCAATGACATTACCAAATGGCATGGCATAAAAACTCACAAAAAAAGCACCAAAAAAGTATCAAAACACATGCTTTTTTGGTGCGTTTTCTGCCAGAAGGTGCAGATTTCATGCTGAAAATTTCTGCCCCAAATCTGCAGCTTGTGCACATGACCTTATACTGTATGTTATGAAATTAGAAAAAAAAAGATCTGTTTAATATAATAAATCAGATTGCTCTATAATAACAATAATAAAAAAAGTTCCGCAATAGATCTGGGTCTAAAATGCAATTAGATCTAAGAGACCCCGAAATACCACCGTCTGCATTACAGTTTGATACAATGTATGAGCGCTATCAGAATAGGAAAGAAACATGTTGTGCTGCTGCATTTAGCTCAAAGAAGATTTTCTCAACTGGATACAATTATAGCAAACTATTATCCGCTTTAAAAAAATACATTCTTTTGTGCAAGTGATGAGCGGGCACTACCATGCTCGGGTGCCGGGTCCTGTAACTACTGATGAGCGGGCACTACCATGCTCGGGTGCCGGGTCCTGTAACTACTGATGAGCGGGCACTACCATGCTCAGGTGCTCGGTACTCGTAACTAGTGATGAGCGGGCACTACCATGCTCAGGTGCTCGGTACTCGTAACTAGTGATGAGCGGGCACTACCATGCTCAGGTGCTCAGTACTCGTAACTAGTGATGAGCGGGCACTACCATGCTCAGGTGCTCGGTACTCGTAACTAGTGATGAGCGGGCACTACCATGCTCAGGTTCCGGGTCCTGTAACTAGTGATGAGCGGGCACTACCATGCTCAGGTTCCGGGTCCTGTAACTAGTGATGAGCGGGCACTACCATGCTCGGGTGCTCAGTACTCGTAACTAGTGATGAGCGGGCACTACCATGCTCGGGTGCTCAGTACTCGTAACTAGTGATGAGTGGGCACTACCATGCTCAGGTGCTCAGTACTCGTAACTAGTGATGAGCGGGCACTACCATGCTCGGGTGCTCAGTACTCGTAACTAGTGATGAGCGGGCACTACCATGCTCGGGTGCCGGGTCCTGTAACTACTGATGAGCGGGCACTACCATGCTCGGGTGCCGGGTCCTGTAACTACTGATGAGCGGGCACTACCATGCTCAGGTGCTCGGTACTCGTAACTAGTGATGAGCGGGCACTACCATGCTCAGGTGCTCGGTACTCGTAACTAGTGATGAGCGGGCACTACCATGCTCAGGTGCCGGGTCCTGTAACTAGTGATGAGCGGGCACTACCATGCTCGGGTGCTCAGTACTCGTAACTAGTGATGAGTGGGCACTACCATGCTCAGGTGCTCAGTACTCGTAACTAGTGATGAGCGGGCACTACCATGCTCGGGTGCTCAGTACTCGTAACTAGTGATGAGCGGGCACTACCATGCTCGGGTGCCGGGTCCTGTAACTACTGATGAGCGGGCACTACCATGCTCGGGTGCCGGGTCCTGTAACTACTGATGAGCGGGCACTACCATGCTCAGGTGCTCGGTACTCGTAACTAGTGATGAGCGGGCACTACCATGCTCAGGTGCTCGGTACTCGTAACTAGTGATGAGCGGGCACTACCATGCTCAGGTGCCGGGTCCTGTAACTAGTGATGAGCGGGCACTACCATGCTCGGGTGCTCAGTACTCGTAACTAGTGATGAGCGGGCACTACCATGCTCAGGTGCTCTGTACTCCTAACTATTGGGGAACGTGAGCATTTTTACAGAACATTTTCAGGAAAAATGCTTGAGTTCCCCATTGACTTCCATTATACTCAGGTACTTGAGTCACGCTCATCCGAATATTAATTTCCTGTTACAAGTACAGAGCACCCGAGCATGGTAGTGCCCGCTCATCACTAGTTACGAGTACCGAACACCCGAGCATGGTAGTGCCTGCTCATCACTAGTTACAAGTACTGAGCACCCGAGCATGGTAGTGCCCGCTCATCACTAGTTACGAGTACTGAGCACCTGAGCATGGTAGTGCCCGCTCATCACTAGTTACAAGTACTGAGCACCCGAGCATGGTAGTGCCCGCTCATCACTAGTTACGAGTACTGAGCACCCGAGCATGGTAGTGCCCGCTCATCACTAGTTACGAGTACTGAGCACCCGAGCATGGTAGTGCCCGCTCATCACTAGTTATCAGTACTGAGCACCCGAGCATGGTAGTGCCCGCTCATCACTAGTTACCAGTACAGAGCACCCGAGCATGGTAGTGCCCGCTCATCACTAGTTACCAGTACTGAGCACCCGAGCATGGTAGTGCCCGCTCATCACTAGTTACAAGTACTGAGCACCCGAGCATGGTAGTGCCCGCTCATCACTAGTTACCAGTACAGAGCACCCGAGCATGGTAGTGCCCGCTCATCACTAGTTACAAGTACTGAGCACCCGAGCATGGTAGTGCTCGCTCATCACTAGTTACAAGTACTGAGCACCTGAGCATGGTAGTGCCCGCTCATCACTAGTTATGAGTACTGAGCACCCGAGCATGGTAGTGCCCGCTCATCACTAGTTATGAGTACTGAGCACCCGAGCATGGTAGTGCCCGCTCATCACTAGTTATGAGTACTGAGCACCCGAGCATGGTAGTGCCCGCTCATCACTAGTTATGAGTACTGAGCACCCGAGCATGGTAGTGCCCACTCATCACTAGTTACAAGTACAGAGCACCCGAGCATGGTAGTGCCCGCTCATCACTAGTTACCAGTACTGAGCACCTGAGCATGGTAGTGCCCGCTCATCACTAGTTATAATATATTATAAAGAAAATCTAAATGACAAAACCACTTCACCGCCCCAAAAAAATGGACTAAAATGAGATAAAAAAGTTGGGTGGATGCCAAAACGATAACAATATTACAGCTCATACTGCAAAAATATAAGCCCTTATACATGATATATATGGTGCTATCACCCCAAAAATTTAAAAAAGTTATAGTTCTCATAAGATAAGTAGGAAATATTGAAAGTAAAGAGGGGCCCCTGGGATTTTGATGCCCAAGGGTCCGCATAATCCTGGAGCCAGCCATTAAGAAGACCTTGTAGGTGCAACCGTGCAGCGTCCGCCATCAGATATCAGGATTACCTGGAGGATTTGCATTAGGGCAGCAGCAGATGAGACCCAGCAGGGGCAGTAACGAGCAGCACCGACCTTTGTCGTTTCCAGATTTCTCCAAATCCGTCAACACCTGTTTTGGATCCAAATCTAATGTGAATCTTTCTGGACCTGGTCTCAGGTTGTCACTGCTGCTTCTGTCTTCATTGTAATGCAGAAATCTGTGAACTTGCACTTAAAATTCCCTCACCCCAGGGCAATGTGTAAGAATGCAATGAGGAATGTCATAGGGCGAGTGTGTATAGTAATTATGCATCATGGCCACTAGATGGGGCTGTTTAGCCAAACAGAATAGTCAGGAGTTTTTGGTCACAGGTGAGACTAGAAACTTCAGTAATTTGAGTGGAAATATTTAAAGGGGACCTGCCACTTGCAAAAACATATGTATATTTTTTAATGTGGTATAAATGTCGCTGTTCTCCTGAATCCGAAGATGTTTTTCTTTTGTTTTTGCGCCCTTCCGTTACTGAGATATGGCCTCTTCTTCCTTCTATATACAGTGCCTTGCCAAGATAAAAAATTATAATTTTTTGGTGAAGAATCAACAAGTGGACACAATTGTGAAGTTGAACACAATGTATTGCTTAAGTTAAACTTTTGTAAAAAATAACTGAAAATTGGGGCGTGCAATATTATTCATCCCCTTTAAGTTAATACTTTGTAGCGCCACCTTTTGCTGCGATTACAGCTGCAGTCTCTTGGGGTCTGTGTCTATCAGTTTTGCACATGGAGAGACTGAAATTCTCGCCCATTCCTCCTTTGTAAACAGCTGGAGCTGAGTGAGGTTGGATGGAGGCGTTTGTGAACAGCAGTTTTCAGCTCTTTCCACAGATTCTCGATTGGGTTCAGGTCTGGACTGTAACTTGGCCATTCTAACACCTGGATACGTTTATTTGTGAACCATTCCATTGTAGATTTTGCTTTATGTTTTGGATCATTGTCTTGATGGAAG
>NC_134360.1:35399012-35524012 GCF_048569485.1 Anomaloglossus baeobatrachus | reverse complement strand
GATGTTAAGAAATCATAGTCACCACTTTCTACCTTTCCTTAAAGGGTTTTTCCTCTTAAAGGGGCTCTTGAGTGAACGTTGATTATGGAGTGTCCTGCGTTTGGGATCTTCAAAGACCACCTTGTTGCAAGTGTTTCATTTGCCTGCAGCGCCTCCACAGAAAAAAATAGGTATTACACATTTTAGTTATGAAATGATCCACTCCTTTCGGTTCCAAATTGCTTCATGAATAGGTGGATATGCCCCTCAGGAGTCTGTCGGGGGCATGTGGCATCCCTTGTGGAAACTTTGCCCCTCAGGAGTCTGTCAGAGGAGTGTGGCATGCCTTGTGGAAACTTTGCCCCTCAGGAGTCTGTCAAGGGCATGTGGCAACAGTTGTGGAAACTTTGCCCCTTAGGAGTCTGTCAGGGGCATGTGGCAACCCTTGTGGAAACTTTGCCCCTCAGGAGTCTGTATGAGGCATGTGGCAACGGTTGTGGAAACTTTACCCCTCAGCAGTCTGTCAGAAGAGTGTGGCGTGCCTTGTGGAAACTTTGCCCCTCAGAAGTCTGTCTGAGGCATGTGGCATCCCTTGTGGAAGCTTTGCCCCTCAGGAGTCTGTCAAGGGCATGTGGCCACAGTTGTGGAAACTTTACCCCTCAGGAGTCTGTCAGGGGCATGTGGCAACCCTTGTGGAAACTTTGCCCCTCAGGAGTCTGTATGAGGCATGTGGCAACGGTTGTGGAAACTTTACCCCTCAGCAGTCTGTCAGAAGAGTGTGGCATGTCTTGTGGAAACTTTACCCCTCAGCAGCCTGTCAGAAGAGTGTGGCATCCCTTGTGGAAACTTTGCCCCTCAGGAGTCTGTATGAGGCATGTGGCAACGGTTGTGGAAACTTTACCCGTCAGCAGTCTGTCAGAAGAGTGTGGCGTGCCTTGTGGAAACTTTGCCCCTCAGACGTCTGTTGGAGGTGTGTGGCATCCCTTGTGGAAACTTTGCCTCCCAGGAGTCTGTCTAAGGCATGTGGCAACAGTTGTGGAAATTTACCCCTCAGCAGCCTGTCAGAAGAGTGTGGCATCTCTTGTGGAAACTTTGCCCCTCAGGAATCTGTCGAAGGCATGTAGTGTCTCTTGTGGAAACTTTGCCCTTCTTGAGTCTGTCTGAGGTGTGTGGCGTCCCCTTGTGGAAACTTTTTTTTAGTCTTTATTAGGTAGAACAATGAGCTGGTCACCACTTCATCAGTCTACCTTGGAGGACCTGTTTTGATTTTTTTGTCCATGACTTCTTTACGAAACATATCCGACTTTACGAATCGTTGAGCGCCTGTAGGAACTCTTGGCTGTAGCTGTAGGTGTCGGGGTTACTGAGCCGGCGAACCATCGGAGGAAGAGACCCATCCTCTTCAAGATAGACCAGCATCCCGTCATGGGTGATGGGTGGGAAATACAACTCTCTTTCCCAAGGTAGTTTGGAAAACACCGACAAGTTCAGGGGGTCGCTTTGAGGAGCTGGTGGGAGATATTCCACCGAAACTGAATGCCTTTTCTTTAAGATGGACTTGGGCAGTCTGTTTATGGATTCCTCTGGGATAGAGAGGCGTCTTCTGGGCACCACCATCTGTTGGGAAGGCGGGAAGGAAACTTTTGCCTTTCTTGGGGTGGAGGAACTCACGATTGGTAGAGAAGGAAATCTTGAATTATTTTTTTCGGCATCTTGAGCCACTTTTGGACTTTTTCCAGATTTTTTTGCCCCTGTCGATGCAGTTTTGGAGGTCATGTTGACATTCGACGTCTGCCAAGCAGAAAGTCTTCCTTTTTTCTTGCTGGTTGCTTGTATGGCCACCAAATCGGACGAGGCAAAGAGGGAACTAGAGGCTTTATTCCTCCGGTCGTTAACCATATCTGACGTAGTTCAGTCTTCTGTGTTTCGTTGGGAGGAAAGTCTGCAGGTATGAGCCCGTCCAGGTCATCCTGCCCTTAAATACTCTGCGTAATCTTGAGTCATCTTTGGAGAGGAGGTGTTGGAACAGGTACAAGGAGATAATCTGTACCTTTCAAAAGGACTAATCTGCCCGGCTATATATAAGTCAGTCATGCCTGAAAACAATGGAGAGTATGATGTCCCATTGATTAGGTACATGCTTTTCACAAGGGTAGAAAATAACTAGCTGAGAACACAAACAAGATGTCCCTTCAGCCCTCAGTGTAATCTTCTGCCGATTACATTCACCCCAATATTTGCTCGAGGTGCAGACAGATAACGCTATTGACATAACTTCTTGTTGCCTTGTGACCATTCACAAAATGCAGGTCAGAGTCTGAGATACAACTGCAGAGGATTATACCGACTCCCTCAACTACAAACCACAAAAAGATCATTAGAGGGTGTGTATACTTTTGCAAACTTTTTTTTTTAATTGATCTAGTTAAGTCAAAATAATAAAAAAAAAATTGCAAATAAGTGTTAATAAGAGACCCGCATGGACCTTTATCCTAATCTGGATGTCAGCAAGAAATAGGAAGGAGCTGAAAGGTAGCAGGTGTTATGTCTCACCTGGAAAGTGGGATCCTCAAAGATCAAAAGGTCCAGACAAGTGTCTGTCTTCCAGGATGGACAGATTGCGTTGGCGTAACGAGGAGATCCAACTGGTACAACAGAGGCCGATGTGGCAGGACGGCAACTAGAGAAGAGCTGGAACTGATGAAGCAGAGTTGAAGCATGGCAACACAGACATAGTAGATTTGTTATACACAACGAAGCGGAGTGAACTTAGAGATGAAGAATCGAAGTAGCACAGCTGAGTTGTGCAGATATTCAGAAGCAGAGCGGTCACAGCAATATAGCAAGATGGACTCTGGGATGTAGCACAGCTGAGCTTGCAGCAGAGTCCAATATTGCAGAGCTGGAACAGCAATATAGCAAGGTTGACTGGGATTTAGCAGAGCTGAATGCAGTAGACTAATATTGAAGAGCTGGAACAGCAATATAGCAATGTTGACTTTGGGACGTAGCTGAGTTTGCAGCAGAGTCTAATATTGCAAAGCTGCAACAGCAATATAGCAAGGTTGATTCAAGGATGTAACAAAGCTGATGTTTGCAGCAGAGTCCAATATTGAAAAGCTGGCACAGCAATATAGCAAGGTTGATTCTGGGATGTAGCAGAGCTGAGTGCAGCAGAAGCTAATATTGTGGAGCTAGCACAGCAATATAACAAACTTGATTCTGGGATGCTACAGAGCAGAGTTAGCAGAAGTGTCCAATATTGAAAATCTGGCACAGCAATATAGCAAAGTTGACTCTGGGATGTAGCAGAGCTGAGTGCAGCTGAATGGAATATTGCAGAGCTGGAACAGCAATATAGCAAGGTTGACTCTGGGATGTTACAGAGCAGAGTTTGCAGCAGAGTCCAATATTGAAAATCTGGCACAGCAATATAGCAAGGTTGACTCTGGGATGTAGCAGAGCTGAGTTTGCAAAGTCGAATATTATAAAGCTGGATATAGGAATAGCAATATAGGAAGGTTGATTCCAGGATGTTCAGAGCTGAATTTGCAGCAGAGTCCAATATTGAAGAACTGGTACAACAATATAACAAAGTTGACTCTTATATGAAGCAGAGCTGAGTACAGCAGATTCTAATATTGCAGAGCTGGAACAGCGATACAGCAAGGTTGACTCTGGGATGTAACAGAGCTGAGTTTGCAGCAGTGTCCAATATTGCAGAGCTTGCACAGAGCAGTAGCAGTATTGACTCAGCGATAAGGGTAGTAGAGCTGACTTGGTAATCAAGTTCAAGTAGCTGCCCAAGTGACATATGCTATCCAGTAATGTGAGAAAGGAGAAGCAAAGCTGGGTTTGTAATAGAACGTAATCCAAGTGCGGGCAAGAAGTTACAGTAGCGGCAAGGACAGGGGTGGATATATCATTGGGCAAACTTAGGGCCCAGGAGGTAAAGGGGCCCATTTCCATTTACAAAGCAGGCGGCATTGTGCATTACGATGCACTATTGAACTGTAAGGGCCGATATATTATTCTTGCACAGTGGCCCTTTTCTGTCTGTGTCCACCAGTGGGCAAGGATGCCAGCTACCTGAAAACTTAAGTGACATCCTGCTGCCTGGTCCGAGGGAGTGACAGCCGAAAATGGAGGACGACGTGGCACCTGGCACCGGAGCCAAGAGATCGGAACATGCCGGGTTTGTTTGTAGTTTGTAACAATGGGTAAAATAGATCTGTCGAGAAACTGTATACACAAAATGGTAAAATAGGGTTAAGTACATGAGATAAAAAAAAAATCTGTTATAAATATAGATGTATATTCTAAATATACTATAAAATATCTAAAAATTGTTATAATAAAACCATCTAATATATAAAGCTGAGTGTAGTGTGAATCCGCACAGTCACATTTACAATCACAAATTTTTGCACAGACTCCCCATGTGATTCAGGGAACGTCGTAGACTATGTTTTGAGGGGAAAATTGAACCCTGCGCTTTACAGTTATTCACTAAAAAACCTGCTTACATTAAATTCAATGGAGCTGGGAGTTACAGGTCATTAATAAGAGCTGAGATTGGTTACTATAGGCAACGAAGGACATACTTAGTATAAGAAGCTTATGTGTGAGGTAATATGATATCAGTGGAGAGACAGGATGAGAGATAGGCAAACAGACAGGCACAGGCAAGGAAAGAGGCAGACAGGCACAAGCAAGGAAAGAGGCAGACAGAGAAAAAGACAGGGACAGAGGCAGATAGGGAAAAAGACAGCGAAAGAGGAAGACTGGGACAGAGATAGACAAGGAAAGAGATAGATCGAGACTGATACAGAGACAGACACGGATAGAGACAAACAAAGATACAGAGACAGACAGGGAAAGAGACAGACAGAGAGCCAGAGACAAAGAGATACCCCCTCTTTTCATCCCCGATAAAGTAATTACTTTACCTCCCCCTCCCCTTGACCTCTTTTCCTATACCGCCCCCCCGATAAAAAAAAGTTTTATTCATACAACAGATCTCCACATGTATTCAAATAATGGTATGCTACGCATAATAAAACCTTGATTGTGTGAGCTTGAAATGTTATTCTGTTAACTTTGTTTTTAATAAAAATATATGAAAACAGACAAGGAGATACATAGACACACAGGGAAAGAGACAGACACAGAGACAGACCGTTACTATGCCAGGCAACACTGGGTACTACAGCTAATATATATATATATATATATATATATATATATATATATATATATATATATATATATATATATATATATATATATATGTATATATAAAAAATATATATAATTATTATTTTCATAGTATCATTTCAAGGCCAATTTAATTTTCTGGCCAAATTTGAGAGAACTTCAAAAATATGAATTTCAGCAGCATCAGCCATCACTAGAAGACAATATATTATATTCATGCCCTAAAAAAAGAGCACAGAGTTCTATTATTCATTTTGCCTAGGGGCTTTTCCACCAAAAGGTTTCACTTCACTCTACAGCCGGGTTCAGACGACCATGTACAAAATTGTTAGTTTTTCATCCAGAAATCCCCCCAGATTATTTTCCATCCGTATCGTCCATATCTTACATCAACAATTAAATAAGTTTTGTAGGACACAGACCGATTTTATGCTCATCTGAGTGAGCTCTACCTCGGAAATTTACAAAGTGGTAGACCTGGCTAAGTGACAAAATCCTTTAAGTCCTGAGGAAATCCACACCAAGGCCTTAAGCATAGATGTTTCGAAAAACCTATTATCTAAAGCTGTGAAAATTACTAGCCTGCTAGACCGGGGGAAGAACCCCAGGCCGCAGCATTGTCTTGGGTAAGGGGTCACATTCTCAATGGCCTAAAACCTAGATCAACAGAGCTTCCCCGAGGTCAGGCAGCTGGGTCGGCCCGAAGATGCTCAGGTATGGAGACTGGATCCTCACCATGCTAAGAAACCTGTTGTGGAGATCTGTCAGTGTCACCCACATCGCGTGTGGAGCATAATAATAGTCATTACCTGCATTTCCATTGTCTTCTGATGTTCTGGGGGGCTGTGTGGTCCTCTCACCCACCTTAAAAGGAAGCCAGACCTAAACTTGGGGGCTTTGATACACACTTATGGGACACCCAGGGGCAAAACGAATAGATTCAGGAGATCCAAGGGGTCCAAAAGGTCTCTGTGGCACATATGAGACTATTACTAATAAAGAACTGCAATAATTAGAGGCCCTGCTGGAGGATTTGCATTGTGGACCATCAGCTTTCCTGCTTTCCCCTATGACTTTGGTGGTGTGGTTGGTTATTTTTACCCCTTATGGGCGTTAATGTGTGGGCAGTTTGGGTGGGATCCGATATGTCGATAGTGATTGCATCCTCCTGATTGGATGGGACCAGGGTCCTCTGTTATCAATCTCTTGGCAACCCCTCCACCGTATACACATTATCTGATGTAGGAACAGGTACAACTTGTTGACTCCGACACAAAAACAAAACAAAAAAATATATGTACGGTAATTATAAGATCATGACAGGCAAACAACAAAATGTCCATGACCTGCAACGCCTGAAGACAATACACATGACAAAGTGACGTGGGACAGAGATGACGCATGGGAACATTGATGCAAAGGAATTGCAAATATTATATTATTATAAAATATATATTTTTTTATTTATTGAATTTTTTGCATGCAATCCCTTTGCATTATATATACGTTACATATCTCTATCTACTGAATACATATATTTTATGTGAAGGGATTGCATGCAAAATATATATATATATATATATATATATATACGGTGCTGGCCAAAAGTATTGGCACCCCTGCAATTCTGTCAGATAATACTCAGTTTCTTCTTGAAATTGATTGCAATCACAGATTCTTTGGTATTATTATCTTCATTTGATTTGTCTTCAATGAAAAAAGAAAAAAAAAATTGTCAAAAAGCCAAATTGGATATAATTCCACACCAAACATAAAAAAGGGGGTGGACAAAAGTATTGGCACTGTTTGAAAAATCCTGCGATGCTTCTCTAATTTGTGTAATAACAGCACCTGTAACTTACCTGTGGCACCTAACAGGTGTTGGCAATAATAAATCACACTTGCAGCCGGTTGACATGGGTTAAAGTTGACTCAACCTCTGTCCTGTGTCCTTGTGTGCACCACATTGAGCATGGAGAAAAGAAAGAAGACCAAAGAACTGTCTGAGGACTTGAGACTCCAAATTGTGAGGAAGCATGAGCAATCTCAAGGCTACAAGTCCATCTCCAAAGACCTGAAAGTTCCTGTGTCTACGGTGCCCAGTGTCATCAAGAAGTGTAAAGCCCATGGCACTGTGGCTAACCTCCCTAGATGTGGAAGGAAAAGAAAAATTGCCGAGAGATTTCAACGCAAGATTGTGCGGATGATGGATAAAGAACCTCGACTAACATCCAAACAAGTTCAAGCTGCCCTGCGGTACGAGGGTACAACAGTGTCAACCCGTACTATCCGTCAGCGTCTGAAAAGGGACTGTATGGTAGGATACCCGGGAAGACCCCACTTCTTACCCCGAGACATAAAAAAGCCAGGCTGGAGTTTGCCAAAACTTACCTGAGAAAGCCTAAAACGTTTTGGAAGAATGTTGTCTGGTCAGATGAGACAAAAGTAGAGCTTTTTGGGAAAAGCCATCAACATAGAGTTTACAGGGAAAAAAAAAAAAAAAAAAAAGAGGCATTCAAAGAAAAGAACACGGTCCCTACAGTCAAACATGGCAGAGGTTCCCTGATGTTTTGGGATTGCTTTGCTGCCTCTGGCACTGGACTGCTTGACCGTGTGCATGGCATTATGAAGTCTGAAGACTACCAACAAATTTTGCAGCATAATGTAGGGCCCAGTGTGAGAAAGCTGGGTCTCCCTCAGAGGTCATGGGTCTTCCAGCAGGACAATGACCCAAAACACACTTCAAAAAGCACTAGAAAATGGTTTGAGAGAAGGCACTGGAGACTACTAAAGTGGCCAGCAATGAGTCCTGACCTGAACCCCATAGAGCACCTGTGGAGAGATCTCACAATGGCAGTTTGGAGAAGGCCCCTTCAAATCTCAGGGACCTGGAGCAGTTTGCCAAAGAAGAATGGTCTAAAATTCCAGCAGAGCATTGTAAGAAACTCATTGATGGTTACCGGAAGCGGTTGTGCGCAGTTATTTTGGCTAAAGGTTGTGCAACCAACTATTAGGCTAAGGGTGCCAATACTTTTGTCTGGCCCATTTTTGGAGTTTTGTGTGAAATGATCAATGATTTGATTTTTGTTTCATTCTCTTTTGTGTTTTTTCATTGCAAGCAAAATAAATGAAGATAATAATACCAAAGAATTTGTGATTGCAATCATTTTCAGGAAGAAACTGAGTATTACCTGACAGAATTGCAGGGGTGCCAATACTTTTGGCCAGCACTGTGTGTATATTATATATATATATATATATTTATATTTTTTTTTATATATATATATATATATATATTTTTTTATATATATATATATATATTATATATAGATTTTTATATATATATATATATATATATATATATATATATATATATATATATTTATATATTTTTTATTTATATTTATTTTATTTATATTTAATTTTTTGCATGCAATCCCTTTGCATTATATATACATATCTATCTATATCTACTGTATATACACATATATTTTATGTGAAGAGATTGCATGCAAAAAATTAAATAAATATATATATATATATATATATATATATATATATATATATATATATATATATACATACATACATACATACATACATACATACATACATACGCACACACACACACACACATACACAGTATATATTCCCCATCTGACCAGTTTATGTACAATATTGTATTTCAGTAATAAACTTTAATGAAGCTTTGCTGCAATACTGGACACAACCCATGGCCAGATGGGGCGCTGGAAAGAGGCAGCCATGCTTTTCTCCTTCTTCACACGTTTAAGTTAGTAGGTATTGGGTCTAAGTAAATAAAGCTTGATTCTATAATGAAAATTTCTATAACATTCTTACTGTGTCATTTGTTCCATATTTTTTTTTTTCAAACAACTGCTTGCTGTCAATGAATGAAACATTGTTTGGCTCCAATTAAAGGGAACCAGTCATGCTTATTTATATTAAACTGCCATCCATGTGTTTTAAATAATGTAATATTACTAACGGTTTAAAAAAATAAAATTAAACAAATAAAAATCCATGTATCTATCTTAAAAAAAACAAACAACTTTATATACTTAGGTTTCAGTCATAGGGGCGGCACTTTTGATGGGATCAGTCACTGTCACTCAAGTTCAGGCACATTTTTATTTTTTTTTCCTTAGTAACTCCCCCAGCAATTGTAATTGATTACACCACAGGTCCTTCACTATCACTTTTCTGCTGAGCTCCGCCCATTACGGCCACATGATCATGACATCAGCACAGGTCCTGCACAACCACTTCTCTTCTGCTGATTACCACAGGTCCTTCACCAGCACTCCTCTACTGAGCTCTGCCCATTAAGGTCACATGACCATGACATCAACACAGGTCCAGCACAACCACTTCTCTTCTGTGGATTTCCACAGATCCTTCAGTATCATTTCTTTGCGGAGCTCTGGTCATTAGTCACATAATCATGACATCGGAGCCCAGCATTGGAGAAGTGGTTGTGCAGGACATGTGCTGATGTCATGATCATGTGACCTTAATGGGCGGAGCTCAGTAGAGAAATGATGTTGAAGGCCCTGTGCTCATTCGCAGAAGAGAAGTAGTTGTGCAGAACCTGTGCTGATGTCACGATCATGTGACCTTAATGGGCAGAGCTCAGTAGAGAAATGCTGGTGAAGGATCTGTGGTAATCAGCAGAAGAGAAGTGGTTGTGCAGGACCTGTGCTGATGTCACGATCATGTGACCTTAATGGGCAGAGCTCAGTAGAGAAGTGCTGGTGAAGGACCTGTGGTAATCAGCAGAAGAGAAGTGGTTGTGCAGGACCTGTGCTGATGTCACGATCATGTGACCTTAATGGGCAGAGCTCAGTAGAGAAGTGCTGGTGAAGGACCTGTGGTAATCAGCAGAAGAGAAGTGGTTGTGCAGGACCTGTGCTGATGTCATGATCATGTGACCATAATGGGTGGAGCTCAGCAGAGAAGTGATAGTGAAGGACCTGTGGTGTAATCAATTACAATTGCTGGGGGAGTTACTAAGAAAAAAAAATAAAAATGTGCCTGAACTTGAGTGACAGTGACTGATTCCAGCAAAAGTGCCGCCCCTATGACTGAAACCCAAGGTATTTAACTGCATTCGCCTAAGCATAGTTTTTTTTTTTGTTTTTTTTTTTTAATAAAACCATGTTAGTGATGCACATTCCATCACTTAAAACACATTGGGGGCAGTTTAATATAAAAAAACGACATGACAAGTTCCCTTTAAATAAAAGTCACCACTAGGGGGAGCTCACATCATATTGGGTAATTATGGAGTTCAGTCTATCAGTATTCCGAGAGCTCCCCCTAGTGGTGGCTCCTGGCAGAAAGAATGTAATTATTCAGCTTTGTCTATTGAATTTGGAGAGATTTGTTGACATGATGTCTGCAATACCAAATACAACCCTTAAACCAGTTGTGGGGCTTTTGTCCACAAATGAGCCCCTTTTAATAAGAACCCACCATAGGACAGTGGACACCATAGGACCTTTAACTCTCCTATGGTCAAAACTATAAACTACCAACATGCACCATTTGGAAATTGTAGATTCATCCAGAGCCACGGCTTGGAGACCACTGCTAATGGACAGTGTGAAAACAAAAAACTGAGCCGGAGTATGAGATGGTATACATGGAACTTGTGAGACCATGTTCACACTGGCCATGAGACTAAGAGAAACCAAGGAAAATAAATTGTGAAAACATACCCTGCTGTAACTAAATAAAAGCATAGTACATATAAACATAGGGTACTTAGTAAACACTGTTTTTGATCAAAAAAAGCATAAAGCTATCCCACCAAACGTCAAGGTGTACCCAGTTGGGATAGTACCTACACTCTCTAACATTAAAACCTTACCATGGGTCTAAAATAGGCCTCAATGTGGCTAAGGGCTGAGAGCGACCGGGTCCCAACAGGACACACAGACTCTTAGTCTCATGGCCAGTGTGAACATGGTCTCACAAGTTCCATGTATACCATCTCATACTCCGGCTCACTTTTTTGTTTTTATGTAGTTTTTTTGTATTCAGTACAAACAGGGAGTGGCCCCCCTCTCAGCGAGCTGGACATTTCATTCTGTAAATCCCCCTGACAGTGTGTGTCCTGTTGGGACCCGGTCGCTCTCAGCCCTTAGCCACATTGAGGCCTATTTTAGACCCATGGTAAGGTTTTAATGTTAGAGAGTGTAGGTACTATCCCAACTGGGTACACCTTGACGTTTGGTGGGATAGCTTTATGCTTTTTTTGATCAAAAACAGTGTTTACTAAGTACCCGATGTTTATATGCACTATGCTTTTATTTAGTTACAGCAGGGTATGTTTTCACAATTTTTTTTCCTTGGTTTCTAATGGACAGTGTGGTAGCCATGCCCTTACACAATCCATTTTTGTATGCAAGTCTCTATGTAGGATGTAGAATTTTATGCATCCTCTAAATATAGGAAACCCCCCCCCCCCCACCCCCCACACTATTGCAAATTCCAATTTTTTCAGCTTCTTTTGCAGGGGAGCTGAATGCACAAAAAAGAAACAGATTTTTTATTTTTAATCCTGTCTTTTTCGTTTAGATACATTATAGCAATAGATTAATCCGCACACCGCGCCCTTTACATCTACAGGATACAATGTAGAATATCGGGCTTCGCGTCATGCCGCGCTCATCCACCCACTCGGCCAAATCATCGGCTCTATTATTGATTATCGCAGGGACTAATGGGAGACGTATTTGTAAAAGGTTTGGCTTCGGTTCCTGTGCAAGTCCGGACTTGTGGAAATGGATTAATGCGGTTTAAAGACGACAGTGTACACAGAAGATGGAGGATGGGGCAACAAAGAACTTATCTGACTCCTCTGTATCGGGGGAGGGGAGGGGGCTGATTCACTGACCTGCGGCCAGGTATACAACCCACCTGTATACCCCTCTACTGTACACCAATAGTTTTGGGATGACCCCTGGAATAACTAGATAACACTCCATCCCATAGCAAACTTACTGAATCAGAGTAACCTCCGCTGTAAATAATACCGCCATACAGTGCCCCATAGTAAAATGAGTATCTCTACATGCATGCTCCTTACAGATGAGCAGTTGCCAGTTACATACACACAGGTGCAAACTGACATTTTAAGCCCCCCTCCCGCTTGCCAAGTGCCATGAAGACACCAGGGTGTTTTTTTTTTTTTTACATCTTAGCAGTTTTATGCCAAAATTCTCAAATTGGGGCCATAAATGCCATTGAGCCGTTATTATTATTATTATTATAATAATATTAATTCACTTATATAGCGCTATTAATTCCACAGTGCTTTACATACATTGGCAACACAGTCCCCATTGGGGCTCACAATCTAGAGTCCCTATCTGTATGTCTTTGGAGTGTGGGAGGAAACCGGAGAAAACCCACGCAAACACGGGGAGAACATACAAACTCCTTGCAGATGGTGTCCTGAGTGGGACTAGAACCCAGGACCCCAGCGCTGCAAGGCTGCAGTGCTAACCACTGAGCCACCGTGCCGTGAGATGTTGTGCCGATTCAGGCGCGGACCCCGACCGAAGCTGCAAAACAACAAAGCGCTGGACCACCACCCTGCATTCGTAGCTTTGGGTCCTCCAAGCTCCAAGGAGCTGCCCACCTCCATCATGGAAGCCAGAGCACTGGAATGTCACGAGACAATGACAATTACTGACATCACTAATTAGTGACACCAGCGAGTGAGAATAATGAAACAAATGACTGCAAGACACGTCTTGTGACTGCCAAGAACTGCAGCGCCGGCACGGTAGGTTTTAAACATTTCTTTTCAGATGCACATTAGTGATTCCAAAAGTATACACACCCTTTAAGTTTTCTTTATGCAAAGGTAATCAGAGAACATATACATCCAATTTATGATATAACTAGCTGTACTACCCGGCTTCGCCCGGGTTAATAACTGCTGTTAACAAAATAGAATGTATTAACATTCCCGGGATAGAATGTATAAATAGAATGTATTAACACCCAGGATAGTAACTGTCTCTCTGTTTCTCTCCCATTCTCTGTCTGTCTCCCCCTCTGTATATATCTCTCTGTCTCTATCTCTCTTTGTCTGTCTCTTTCTCCGTCTGTCTCTTTCTCCGTCTGTCTCTTTCTCCGTCTGTCTCTTTCCCCGTCTGTCTCTTTCCCCGTCTGTCTCTTTCTCCGTCTGTCTCTTTCTCCGCCTGTCTCTTTCTCCATCTGTCTCTTTCTCCGTCTGTCTCAATCTCTTTCTCTGTCTATCTATCTCTGTCACTTTCCCTGTCTGTCTCTTTCCCCTGTCTTTGTCTGTCTCTTACTCTGTCAGTCTCTTTCCCTGTCTGTCTGTTTCCCTGTGTCTGTCTGTCTCTTTCTCTGTGTCTCTTAACCTGTCTCTCTTTCCCTGTCTCTCTCTTTCCCTGTCAGTCTGTCTCTTTGTGTTTGTCTCTTACCCTGTCTATGTCTGCCTCTTTCCCTGTCTGTCTGTCTCTTAACCTGTCTCTCTCTTTCCCTGTCTTTCTCTTTCCCTGTCAGTCTGTCTCTTTGTCTGCGTCTGTCTCTCTGTCTGTCTCTTTCCCTGGCTGCATTGTGACACGCCAACATTCCATATAAGGGCGTGGCTGCGCATTCTTCTGAAGTTCTGGCTGCACTGTGGCTCCCAGCTCCATTCGCTTTAATGGAGGCAAGTTTTTTTGGTGAATAACTGTAAAGCGCGGGGTTAAAATTTCCCCTCAAAATATAGCCTATGACGCTCTCGGGATCCAGACGTGTGAGTGTGCAAAATTTTGTGGCTGTAGATGCGACGGTGCAGATGCCAATCCCGGACACACACACCTTTATATATTAGATATATATTCTCTGTCTTCAATGTCTCATCTCTCGTAGAGCAGACAGACGTCTGCAAGGTTTCAGCAGGAAAGAAAAATCCACTTTATTTTTTCCTTTTTCTTAAATTATGCCCAAAATATATCAAAGCATCATAAAAAAAAAACCCAACCCAGAATAAAAGAGGATCCGGAGTGTGACAGACTTCAAAGGACGATGTAGAAATCTGTGCACCGGCCATAAATCCTTAATGTTGGCGTGACGGAAATGTCTGCACAGCCGCATTACAGACAGCACATGATGGCGGTAATATGTGCAGACAGCGCAAATCCAGGTAGGGAGCTTGTGCCCCACAATAGATCGTATTTTTCGTATTATAAAATGCACTTTTCCTCCCTAAAATTTGGGAGGAAAAATAGGGGTGCATCTTATAATGCGAATGTAGCTTACCAGGAGGTGGAGAATGGGCTGTGCGGAGCAGGGTGGTGCAGCGTGTGAGATGCTCTGGCTTCAAATAATAGCGCCCGGAGTTGGCGCTTACGTAGATGGAGCTCTCGGCTCAAGATCTCATCTCCACATGTACCACCTCCGGCCCACTGATTTCCCAGCAGCGGACACAAGGAAAATGGGGCCCGGAGGTGGTAGGTGCGCAGATGAGATCTTGAGCCGAGAGCCCCAACTGCGCATGCGCAGACTCTGGGCGGCAGTTATTTGAAGCCCACATTACCAACAGAGCATGTTATACCCATTGCACTACCCTGCTCCACACAACCAGCACGGCCTCCACCTCCTGTGACCCCGCTCCACCACCACTGCCACCCCACACACCCCTAGTAAGACAACGCCAGAGTATAAGACGGACCCCATTATTTTTTTCTTACCTTTTTTTGTGTATAAATTTGGAGTGCGTCTTATAAAACGAAACATACAGTAGCTCCTTACCCTTCTCCGCTCTTTACCTGACAAGCCGGCAGTAATCTCTAATGGAGAGATCTGGCTTTGAGTACAGTGACTGAGCATGTGCGACCACTAAGTGTGGACGTGACATTTCTACACGCTGTGAACACCAGGTGGCGCCATACTAGAAATAAATGTTTGAAAAATTACACTGTCCAAGGAAGAGTTCAAACATTTCTACAGCGAGTGAAATTTAATGGTGGGATAACCATTTAAAGGGATTGTCCACTATTTCGATATTGATGGCTCGTTGTTAGGATAGGTCTTCAATATCAAGTCGGCGGTGGTCCAATATTTGGCAGACGCCACCGATCCGGAAGTAAACTATGAACAAACTACACAGCTCAGCTCTCGTTTACTTTAATAGGAGCCAAGCTGCAGTACCCGAGAATGGCCTCTACCTGAAGAACGGCGCTGTGCTTTTCCGGCCACCGCAGGGATGCAGATACTCGATTGCTGGGGGCGACAGATATCGGGTATGAAAAGACAAGTGCTTCAAACCTTAGGTACGTTGCACAGCTGTCTGCACAGAGCCAGTATGGAAGTACATGCCGCCATTGTAGGTGTAAAACATCGCGTGGGAGAGGCAGAAGGTGAAAATGATGCAGCACTGCGGAAGACTATGTGCCATGCTGGGCCGGCTTCAGGTTTTTGTGGGCTCCGGGCGAAAGTCTCAGTGGGCCCCATCCACACATAGACATGCACAGATACATACACATACAGGCATACGTACGCATACTTATTTAAAGAGAAATTCACAAAAACACAGACATAAATCTATACACAGTCATAAACTGACATACATAGGATACACACCATACATGCACACACAAATAAATATATATATTATATTTTTTTTTTTTTTCTAATATTGGGAAGCCGGCAACAGCCTCATTCACCTCACCGCTTGTCTAACAGACATGGCCGCACAGAGCACACTAACACTGCTGTATATACATCACAAGAGAGGCTGGGGACATACACATTACTGGGGGGCATACATATTACTGAGGAAAGAGGTATACAGCAATGGGGGCCATACAGCTCCAGAGGGAGGGCATACAGCTCTTGAGGAGGGCAGTGACTCTGAGGTGGGGGGACAAACAGCTGTGGGGTGGGGTGGGGTGGGGGACATACAGCTCTGGGGGTATACACAGCTCTGAGGGGGTATACAGCACCTGGGTGGAGGGGGTCATACAACTCTGGGGGTATAGTAGTATGCAGCCCCGATATTCCTCCATATAGTGTTATGAAGCCCACAAAGTCCTCCATATAGTATTATGTAGCCCCCATATGCACTATGCAACCCCCATATAACCTTAAGCAGCCCCCATATAGCACAATATAGACCCATATATAGCATTAGGCACCCTCATGTAGTACACAGCCCCTATATAGCACATTGCAGACCCAGATAGCATTAGGCACCCTCATGTAGTATACAGCCCCTATATACCACAGTGCAGAGCCAGATAGCATTAGGTATCCTCATGTAGTACAGCACCTATATAGCACAGTGCAGAGCCAGATAGCAGTAGGCACCCTCATATAGTATATAGCCTGCACATAGGAGAGCCTGTATACAGCACAGTGCAGAGCCAGATCGCAGTAGGCACCCTCATAGTATATAGCCTGCACATAGGAGAGCCTGTATACAGCACAGTGCAGAGCCAGATCGCAGTAGGCACCCTCATAGTATATAGCCTGCACATAGGAGAGCCTGTATACAGCACAGTGCAGAGCCAGATCGCAGTAGGCACCCTCATAGTATATAGCCTGCACATAGGAGAGCCTGTATACAGCACAGTGCAGAGCCGGATAGCAGTAGGCACCCTCATGTAGTATACAGTGATTAATACTCACTTCCTCGTTCCCCCCGCTGATCCGGTCTCCTCGGTGCGTCCACTGCTGTCGCTCGCTCTGACCTCACTGAAGACGCACAGTGATGATGTCACCGCGCTCCGCTGCAGGGCTGTCAGAGCGCCGATAGTCACAGCGGGGAGAATGATGAAAGGGAGTGCGCTGCTCCCTCTCTCATCATTACTGTCAATTGTATCGGCAACTGCGATGCCGATACAATAGAAAGCGTGATCCTCGGCGGGGAGGGGGGCGCTGACAGCGCGGGCACCGGGCCCCCTGAGTAGCGGTGCACCACTCCTGCCACCGCGAGTGGGCCCCGCCAGCATTTGACCGGATTTGCCGGGTGCTGATGCCGTACAGTAAAGCAACTGCACACCAACAACTATCCTTGGGTTTTGCTTCTTAAAAAAATAAAATCTCGCTAGTTCAATATGCAGCAGACATAAGATTTAGTACAATAAACCCCCCCCCCCCCCAAAAAAAAAACAATATTCCCCCACAACAAACTGGACTTGACCAGGACCTGATCACTGCACACATGGACGGAAACTTGCAGCTTCCACAATATTCCATTGTCAACAGCGCCCTCTGGTGTCAGAGCTCAGTATGAACACTGATAAGGATGCAGCCTCCGGTCCTGGGGTTCTCTGTCTGGATCAGATTTTTAACTTTCAGGACACATTGTTCTCCACTCATCACCTCGTCTGCTCTCACCATCAGCTCGTACTCACCAAACATTCAATCACATATTTATCTTGGCATTTTCTCAATGAGCGGACAGTAATTGGGTCCCGAAATAGTACCTCGCTCATGTTCACGTGCTGCAAATTTCCAAAATTGCTGCACTTCTACGTCAATTTAGGGGGGGGAACTGCATGGTGTAAACACGGCGTGATCAACATGGTTAAGAAAACACAAGACCAAATAAATTGTGAAATCCATTCCAATGAGGTGTGACAATTTCTCTCTACAACCACAGGGGGGCAGTATCACAGGAGTCTATGTTAGCCATACTATGGGTGTGAGGTGACAACCACCACCCTGAGCCAGAAATGAGCTGTCCCCTCTCCTGATGCGTCTGTTTTACTTCTATATTGCATGAAATTACCATTTTGGGAGCAAGTTACCTTAGACCGCTATCGTTCCTCTGTCACTCCTCCTGGAAATATATGAATAGATAAGTTGATGACCGTCATTCATCCCCTTTGTGTCCCCTACATTGTTCTAAAAGACCTCATACAGTTTCAGTTTTTTTGGGGAGCAGCAGAGCCTCTGCTCTGTATGGGGGTCTCCAAATTCTCCCCGCCAGATAAAATCTCAACGACCAATCCTTTTGTTTTCAGGGGGCATGAGCTGCTCTCATTTAACCCATGATTGGCTCAGCGGAGAATCAGGGGAGGGAGCCATCTCGTCAATGCAATCATAGAGGTCTGCACAATGTCACAGTAAAGACATTCAGATAGGGACTTTAGATTGTGAGCCCCAATGGGGACAGTGTTAAAGACCCTGCATCAGAGAGTATCCTCGCCTGCTCTTTCCCTACAGGGTATCGTCCCCAGGTTTCCTTGAGGCTCGAGACACCAGCCCTTATCCCCCTCCGGCCCCATGGTACCACCCCACGGGCTGATTGGGGTCCCCACACATTTATGGTTTATGGGCTCACTCCCCGTCGACCCCTATGGTACCGTCCCAAGGGGTGTTTCGGGTGGAGACGGCGAGGAAGCATCGCAAGCGCAGGAGCGCTCACAGCACCAGGCACCAGGCCTCCCCCAGCGTTCTCCCCTGTTTCACTGGGCCCAGGCATAGGATCACACACTGCAGCGCAGGAGCGCTCTGCAGTCTCCCCCACAGCCCCCCAGCAGCCCTCCCCTGGCACTTGTCAGCAGCAGCCTGCACTCACCGGGGGCCTCAGCAGCCAGGATGGGATCCAGGAATCTGGACACCGCGCAGGGACGCAGGTAAGCTCTGCTCCGCGCGCAGCGCTCCCGGCGGCCGCCGCTTACAAATTTAGTACCCGGCCTCGGGCCTACCTTAGGCCGGAGCGCTCCGCCCCCAGTTTGCGCGCGCGCGTCTTCCTGGCCCTCCCCCCGCCTTTTCTGCCCAGCAACAGCAGAGCTCATCCCTAGCACGCCCCCTCAGTAAAAAAAAAAAAAAAAAGAGGCAAAAGCACGCGTTTTTCTGGCAAACGGTCCACCTCAGCACAGGCAGGCCACTGAGCAGCAGCATCTATTTTCCGGTGGCTGCCCCCAGCTGAGCCTCCTGCTGACCCGGGGAGGACACAGGCCTGGGTGAGTGCTGGTTCTGATTAGGACCAGCTACTTTTCTTACACTTTTTTCTTCACTTTTTTCCTTCCTATCTCCTGTCTCCGCCCTAGTGTCTCTAGTAGGAGCCCCCTGAGCAGCCATGCCTAACTCTAAGTCTTCCCGATCCTAACAGGTCCCTTTCATAATGCATTTTGCGTGCTCGTCCTGCAACGAAAAAATTCTCCCAAGGCCAGGCTACCCCCCTCTGCGCAGCTTGCGTCCCTGACCCACAGCCCACGCAGATTGCCCCAGACGCCGCCGTCAACCCCATCCCACTCGCTACTGCAGGATGCTCCGAACCCCAATGCGCTCCCTCCCCCGGAGTGGCTGACTTCTCTCTCCCAGTCGGTGGATTCCCTGTCGAGGATCGTGCAGGCTTTGCAGTCGCTCCCTACGCTCAGCCAGGCCCCGCAGGTCCAGCCGTCGCAAGATGACAGTCGGTCTGACCCAGAACTGACTACTTGAGCGCGGAAGCGGACCCGTACGGTCTCGTCTTCAGATTCCTCCCAGAGGTCTCTCTCCCCTCCAAGGCCCGAGTGCCACTTGTCTCCGAGACCGTGTGATGATTCAGGGGAAGAGTCGGATGCAGCCTCTCCTATGGATTCGGATCAGGCAGCCGACGTCAGGCGTATGGTGGACAGCCTGGTCGACGCAGTGAATACGACGCTGAAGCTACAGCCTGACTCTGCCACCACCCAGAGCTCGCAGGTATCTTTCAAACGACTTAAGCGTGTTCACAGGTATTTCTGCGATCATCCGGAGTTCACCGAGATATTACGCAAGCACAGACAGCAACCGGACAAGACGTTCAACAATGGTAAGTCAATTGATTTACACTATCCCTTCCCCGAGGATCTCAGGAAGGAATGGGCGGGCTCACCGGTGGTCGACCCTCCGGTCTCCCGTCTGGCCTCGCATACAGTTCTATCTCTGCCGCAGGGAACATCGCTCCGTGATGCCACGGACCGGAACATCGAGAGATTCGCCCGTTTGGCTTTTGAGGCTGCAGGCACGGCCCTGTCTCCGGCCTTCGCCGCCGTCTGGGTAGCTAAGGCCATGGTGATCTGGGCCGACACCCTCTGCAGAGGGCTTCGCGCGCAGTCTGGCGATCCCGAGCTCGTCAACATGGCTGCACAGATTGCCCTGGCGGGTGAGTACATCATTAACGCATCTCTGTCTACAGCCAATTGCGCAGCACAAGCGGCCAGCAACACGGTGGCAATCCGCCGGGCAGTCTGGCTCAGAGCCTGGAATGCAGACGCGGCTTCAAAGAAATCACTTACCGCCCTCCCGTTTGCAGGAGGACGACTGTTTGGGGACAGGCTCGATCAGATTATCGCCGAGGCTACGGGAGGAAAGAGCACCTCCCTTCCACAGCTGAGACCAAGGCGTATCCCTCGCCGCCAGCCGACCTCAGGTTTTCGCCCCTTTCGCAGCTTCAGTTCCCCGGCACAGCCTAGGAGGAACAGATCCCCGCAGAGAAGCTGGAAGAACCCGTCTTTCAAAACAAATTCCTCCTGGCGTTCCAGACCACGCCAGCCTGCCAAACCAGCATCTAGATCTGAGCGATACTCCTCCAAATGACTCCTGATCTTCGCGCGTCAGCACAGACCAGGTGGGGGGGCGCCTTTCTCTGTTCCAACACGTCTGGCTCCCCTTGATCACAGACGCTTGGGTCAGAGAAATCCTAGTCTCGGGTTACAAGATAGAATTTACGTCAATTCCTCCAAGCCGCTTTTTCCTTTCCCATCCTCCCGAGTCGGACGCGCGAGCTCGCCCCTTTTTTAGCGCCATCGAATCTCTGCACCGCTCAGGGGTCGTGATTCCAGTTCCAGATTCGGAGCGGTTCAGGGGAGTTTACTCCAACCTCTTCGTTGTTCCCAAGAAGGATGGCACTGTGCGCCCTGTTCTCAACCTCAAGATCCTCAACAGGTACGTCAGAACCCGAAGATTTCGCATGGAGTCCCTCCGATCGGTGATTGCCTCCATGGAGGTCTGAGAATTCCTCGCCTCTCTGGACATACAGGACGCATATCTGCATATCCCGATTGCACACCAGCACCAAAGATTCCTACGCTTTGCCGTAGCACACGATCATTATCAGTTCACTGCCCTACCGTTTGGTCTTGCGTCTGCGCCTCGAGTGTTCACGAAAGTCATGGCTGCTGCCATGTCGATCCTATACTCCAGAGGTGTTTTGGTAATTCCATACCAGGACGACTTACTGATCAAAGGGTCCTCTTTCAACGACTGTCGTCTAAGTGTCCAGGTCACCATCGACACTCTATCCCGTCTCGGTTGGCTCATTAATCGGAAGAAGTCCTCGTTGACCCCGGCTCGCCGGATTACCTTCCTAGGCATGGAGTTCGATACCATCCAAGGACGCGTGTTCCTTCCACAGGAAAAGATTGTCTCCCTCCAGAAAGACGTCCAGACCCTCCACCACTCCAGAGCGGTGTCCATACGATTTGGTATGAGGGCCCTCGGTCGGATGGTGGCGGCAATAGAGGCGGTTCCGTTTGCCCACTTCCACCTTCGCCCTCTTCAGCTATCCCTGCTGCACAATTGGGACAAGTCTCTATTCACCTTGGATCGCAAGATACATTTGTCCCTGAAAGTCCACCACTCGCTGCGCTGGTGGACCAACAGCCAGAATCTCGTCAAAGGAACGTCGTTCTTACTGGTGCACTGGAAGACAGTCACCACCGATGCCAGCCTTCTGGGCTGGGGAGCGGTCTTCCATCAACACACGGCTCACAGTCAGTGGTCCTACCAGGAAAGCCGGCTCCCGATCAATGTTTTGGAGATCAGAGCAGTCCTACGAGCCCTGCAAGCTTTTCAACGCCTTCTCCAAGGGTCTCCAATCAGGATACAATCGGACAACGCCACGGCAGTGGCATACATCAATCATCAGGGCGGCACGAGGAGCGTCATGGCGATGAGAGAGGTGAAGAGGATCATACAGTGGACAGAGTCTCACAACGCCAGGATCTCCGCGGTACATATCCCCGGCGCGGAAAACTGGGCGGCTGACTACCTCAGCAGACAGGGTCTGGCGTCGGGCGAATGGTCTCTCAACAGAGAGGTTTTCGAGCAGATTTGCCACAGGTGGGGGACTCCGGATGTGGACCTGATGGCCTCGCGGTTCAACAATCAAGTCCCACAGTTCATATCCCGCTACCACGACCAGCAGGCGCTAGGAGTCGACGCCCTCATTCTTCCGTGGAATCCGTTCAGACTACCGTTCATCTTTCCGCCACTGCCACTGATCCCAAGAGTCCTCAAGAAAATCAAGGCAGAGGGCATTCCGGTGATTTTCATCGCTCCAGAATGGCCCAGGCGAGCATGGTTCGCAGAACTCACACAGCTCGTCGCAGACACCCCATGGCGGCTTCCAGATCGGCCGGACCTGCTGTCTCAGGGTCCGCTCTTCCATCAAAATTCAGGGGTTCTCAATTTGACGGCATGACTCTTGAATCCTGGCTGTTAGCCCAGTCAGGATTTGCTCCAGAAGTGATTCAGACTATGATTAGGGCTCGAAAGCCTTCATCTTCAAAGATCTACTACCGCACCTGGAAGGACTTTTTTCAGTGGTGCGAGGTCAACGGCAATCTCTCCCCGCTAGTTCTGTCACTACCGACGCTTCTAGCGTTCCTTCAGGCAGGGTTGCAAGCGGGTCTCTCGCTGGCAACCATCAAGGGGCAGGTTTCGGCTTTGTCTGTTCTTTTCCAAAGAAACCTAGCATCACGTCCGCAGGTCAAGACGTTCATCCAAGGAGTCGCTCATCGGAATCCGCCCTATTGGGCTCCGCTAGAACCATAGGATCTTAATCTGGTTTTAGGTTCCCTCCAACTGGCTCCATTTGAACCACTCAAAGAATCTTCATTCTCACACTTATCCTGGAAAGTGGCCTTTTTGGTGGCGGTTACTTCAATCAGGAGAACGTCCCAACTGGCAGCTCTTTCGTGCTGCTCACCTTTTATTGTTTTTCACCAGGACAAGGTTGTCCTGCGCCCGTCTCCGGAGTTCCTGCCGAAGGTGGTGTCTCCTTTTCACCTGAATGAGGAGATCGTGCTTCCATCCTTTTGTCCGGCACCCACTCGCTCCTTGGAAAAGTCACTACACACTCTGGACTTCGTACGAGCGCTCAGGACTTACGTCTCGAGAACTGCGCCTTTCCGCAAATCAGACAACCTGTTCGTCCTGCCTGCTGGTGCCAAGAAGGGCATGCCGGCGTCCAAGGCTACCATTGCCAGATGGATCAGGTCAGCCATTGCGGAGTCCTACCGAATCAGGGACAAGTCCCCTCCGAGGGGAGTAAGATCCCATTCCACCCGTGCAGTTGGGGCGTCTTGGGCAATCAGACACCAGGCTTCAGCCGAGCAAGTCTGCAAAGCCGCAACGTGGTCCAGTCTTCATACCTTCACCAGGTTTTACAAGGTCCACACCCAGGCATCAGCAGATGCCTGCCTTGGGAGGAAGGTGTTGCAGACGGCCGTCGCACACCTCTAAAAAGTTGGTAAACATTTGTACAGAGCTTTTCCTACAGAATTTGTTTGTTTTGGTTCTGTAGGACGGCTTAGGTACCCACCCAGAGACTGCTTTTGGACGTCCCATGGTTCTGTGTCCCCCAATGAAAGCGATAGAGAAAGAAGGATTTTTGTGTACTCACCGTAAAATCTCTTTCTCTGAGACTTCATTGGGGGACACAGCACCCACCCTGTTTGGATTGTGAGGTCTTCATTTACCGGATGTTTCCAGATGTTGTTTGTGTGTCACCTCTGTTTCCATCCGGCTACTATATATTTACGTGCCCTTAAGGCACTGTGTTTTTCACCACACATTTTTCTCTTGTATTACATTGTTTAGTTATGGTTGTTCAGGTCTCTCCTACTACTGCTTTTGCACAAAACTGTCATAGTCCCGCCTCCGGCTTGGGGTGTACACTGCCAGGGAGGAGCTAACTCTCTTTATGTTCCCTTAGTGTCAGCCTCCTAGTCACAGCAGCATACACCCATGGTCCTGTGTCCCCCAATGAAGTCTCAGAGAAAGAGATTTTACGGTGAGTACACAAAAGAAGGGAATTTTGTTTACTTACCGTAAATTCCTTTTCTTCTAGCTCCAATTGGGAGACCCAGACAATTGGGTGTATAGCTATGCCTCCGGAGGCCACACAAAGTATTACACTAAAAGTGTAAAGCCCCTCCCCTTCAGCCTATACACCCCCCGTGCTGCTACGGGCTCATCAGTTTTGGTGCAAAAGCCAGAAGGAGGAAAAATTATAACTGGTTTAAAGTAAATTCAATCCGAAGGAATATCGGAGAACTGAAACCATTTAACATGAACAACATGTGTATACAAAAAACAGGGGCGGGTGCTGGGTCTCCCAATTGGAGCTAGAAGAAAAGGAATTTACGGTAAGTAAACAAAATTCCCTTCTTCTTTGGCGCTCCATTGGGAGACCCAGACAATTGGGACGTCCAAAAGCAGTCCCTGGGTGGGTAAATAATACCTCATAATAGAGCCGTAACGGCTCCGTCCTACAGGTGGGCCACTGCCGCCTGAAGGACTTGCCTACCTAGGCTGGCATCTGCCGAAGCATAGGTATGCACTTGATAGTGTTTCGTGAAAGTGTGCAGGCTCGACCAGGTAGCTGCCTGACACACCTGCTGAGCCGTAGCCTGGTGTCGCAAGGCCCAGGACGCTCCCACGGCCCTAGTAGAATGGGCCTTCAGTCCTGAGGGAACCGGAAGCCCCGAGGAACGGTAAGCTTCGAGAATTGGTTCCTTAATCCACCGAGCCAGGGTTGATTTGGAAGCTTGTGTCCCTTTACGCTGGCCAGCGACAAGGACAAAGAGTGCATCCAAGCGGCGCAGGGGCGCCGTACGAGAAATGTAGAGTCTGAGTGCTCTCACCAGATCTAACAAGTGCAAATCCTTTTCACATTGGTGAACTGGATGCGGACAAAACTAGGGTAAGGAGATGTCCTGATTGAGATGAAAAGGGGATACCACCTTAGGGAGGAATTCCGGAACCGGACGCAGAACCACCTTGTCCTGGTGAAACACCAGGAAAGGAGCTTTGCATGATAACGCTGCCAACTCAGACACTCTCCGAAGTGAGGTGACTGCTACTAGAAAAACCACTTTCTGCGAAAGGCGTGCGAGCGAAATATCCCTCATTGGCTCGAACGGTGGTTTCTGAAGAACCATCAGCACCCTGTTCAGATCCCAGGGTTCTAACGGACGCTTGTAAGGAGGGACGATGTGACAAACCCCCTGCAGGAACGTACGTACCTGTGGGAGTCTGGCCAGGCGCTTCTGAAAAAAACACAGAGAGCGCAGAGACTTGTCCCTTAAGGGAGCCAAGCGACAAACCCTTTTCCAATCCGGATTGAAGAAAGGACAGAAAAGTGGGCAAGGCAAAAGGCCAGGGAGAAAACCCCTGAGCAGAGCACCACGACAGGAATATTTTCCACGTCCTGTGGTAGATCTTGGCGGACGTTGGTTTCCTAGCCTGTCTCATAGTGGCAATGACCTCTTGAGATAATCCTGAAGACGCTAGGATCCAGGACTCAATGGCCACACAGTCAGGTTGAGGGCCGCAGAATTCAGATGGAAAAACGGCCCTTGAGACAGCAAATCTGGTCGGTCTGGCAGTGCCCACGGTTGACCGACCGTGAGATGCCACAGATCCGGGTACCACGACCTCCTCGGCCAGTCTGGAGCGACGAGGATGGCGCGGCGGCAGTCGGCCCTGATCTTGCGTAACACTCTGGGCAACAGTGCCAGAGGAGGAAACACATAAGGAAGCTGAAACTGCGACCAATCCTGAACTAAGGCGTCTGCTGCCAGAGCTCTGTGATCTTGAGATCGAGCCATGAATGTTGGGACCTTGTTGTTGTGCCGTGACGCCATTAGGTCGACGTCCGGCATCCCCCAGCGGCAACAGATCTCCTGAAACACGTCCGGGTGAAGGGACCATTCCCCTGCGTCCATGCCCTGGCGACTGAGAAAATCTGCTTCCCAATCCTCCAAGTAGCAGGGCCATGTCCCTGAACGATACTCGGCTCCTATCCAGCAGGGTCCTCAGGAGCTGTGGATGGAGCACGGTCTCCTGTGCCTGGAGACCGATGGGATCCCACTTCACCCAGAGCCCTAATTGAGGGATGGGGAAGGAAAGCAGCATGTGGGCTCCAGCCTCCGTACCCGCAATGGATACCTCGACCTTAACAACACCGCCGACAAGAGTGGGGTGAGAAGGGAGCATGCTGGGGGCCCTGTCATGGGCCCTCTTTTCTTCCATCCGACATAGTCAGCAGCTGCTGCTGACTAAGCTGTGGAGCTATGCGTGGATGTCTGACCTCCTTCGCACAAAGCATAAAAACTGATGAGCCCGTAGCAGCACGGGGGGTGTATAGGCTGAAGGGGAGGGGCTTTACACTTTTAGTGTAATACTTTGTGTGGCCTCCGGAGGCATAGCTATACACCCAATTGTCTGGGTCTCCCAATGGAGCGCCAAAGAAATCCTTCTTTCTCTATCGCTTTCATTGGGGGACACAGGACCATGGGACGTCCAAAAGCAGTCCCTGGGTGGGTTCATAAGCCGTCCTACAGATCCAAAACAAAAACACACAAATTCTGTAGGAAAGTTCTGTACAAATGTTTACTACCTTTTTAGAGGTGTGCGACAGCCGTCTGCAACACCTTTCTCCCAAGGCAGGCATCTGCTGATGCCTGGGTGTGGACCTTGTAAAACCTGGTGAAGGTATGAAGACTGGACCACGTTGCGGCTTTGCATACTTGCTTGGCTGAAGCCTGGTGCCTGATTGCCCAAGACGCCCCAACTGCACGGGTGGAATGGGCTCTTACTCCCCTCGGAGGGGACTTGTCCCTGATTCGGTAGGACTCCGAAATGGCTGACCTGATCCATCTGGCAATGGTAGCCTTGGACGCCGGCATGCCCTTCTTGGAATCAGAAGGCAGGACGAACAGGTTGTCTGATTTGCGGAAAGGCGCAGTTCTCGAGACGTAAGTCCTGAGCGCTCGTACGAAGTCCAGAGTGTGTAATGACCTTTCCAAGGAGCGAGTGGGTGCCGGACAAAAAGATGGAAGCACGATCTCCTCATTCAGGTGAAAAGGAGACACCACCTTCGGCAGGAACTCCGGAGACGGGCGCAGGACAACCTTGTCCTGGTGAAAAACAAAAAAAGGTGATCGGCGTGAAAGAGCTGCCAGTTCAGACGTTCTCCTAATTGAAGTGACCGCCACCAAAAAGGCCACTTTCCAGGATAAGTGTGAGAATGAGGATTCTTTGAGTGGTTCAAATGGAGCCAGTTGGAGGGATCCTAAAACCAAATTAAGATCCCATGGTTCTAGCGGAGCCCGATAGGGCGGAATCAGATGGGCGACTCCTTGGATGAACGTCTTGACCTGTGGACGTGATGCTAGATTTCTCTGGAAAAGAACAGAGAGCCGAAACCTGCCCCTTGATAGTTGCCAGCGAGAGACCCGCTTGTAACCCTGCCTGAAGGAACGCCAGTAGCGTCGGGAGTGACAGAACTAACGGGGAGGGATTGCCGTTGACCTCACACCACTGAAAAAAGTCCTTCCAGGTGCGGTAGTAGATATTTGACGATGAAGGCTTTCGAGCCCTGATCATAGTCTATCACTCTTGGAGCAAAGCCTGACTGAGCTAACAGCCAGGATTCAAGAGCCATACCGTCAAACTGAGAACCCCTGAATTTTGATGGAAGATCGGACCCTGAGACAGCAGGTCTGGCCGATCCGGAAGCCGCCATGGGGTGTCTGCGACGAGCTGTGCGAGTTCTGCGAACCACGCGCGCCTGGGCCATTCTGGGGCGATGAGAATCACTGGAATGCCCTCTGCCTTGATTTTCTTGAGGACTCTTGGGATCAGTGGAAGCGGTGGGAAGATGAACGGTAGTCTGAACGGATTCCACGGAAGGATGAGGGCGTCGACTCCTAGCGCCTGCTGGTCGTGGTAACGAGAGATGAACTGTGGGACTTGATTGTTGAACCGCGAGGCCATCAGGTCCACATCTGGAGTCCCCCATCTGTGGCAGATCTGTTAGAAAACTTCTCTGTTGAGAGACCATTCGCCCGACGCCAGATCCTGTCTGCTGAGATAGTCGGCCGCCCAATTTTCCACGCCGGGGATATGTACCTCCGAGATCCTGGAGTGGTGAGACTCTGTCCACTGTATGATCTTCTTCACCTCTCTCATCGCCATGACGCTCCTCGTGCCGCCATGGTGATTGATGTATGCCACAGCCGTGGCGTTGTCCGACTGTATCCTGATTGGAGACCCCTGTATAAGGCGCTGAAAGGCTTGCAGGGCCCGTAGGACTGCTCTTATCTCCAAAACGTTGATCGGGAGCCGGCTTTCCTGGGAGGATCACTGACCGTGAGCCATGTGTTGATGGAACACCGCTCCCCAGCCCAGAAGGCTGGCATCGGTGATGACTGTCTGCCAGTGTACCGGTAAGAATGACGTTCCTTTGGAGAGATTTTGTCTGTTGGTCCACCAGAGAAGCGAGCGGCGGACTTCCGGGGACAAATGTATCTTGCGATCCAAGGTGAATAGAGACTTGTCCCATTTGTGCAGCAGGGATAGCTGAAGGGGGCCAAGGTGGAAGCGGGCAAATGGAACCACCTCTATTGCCGCCACCATTCGACCGAGGGCCCTCATACCAAATCGTATGGACACCACCCTGGAGTGGTGGAGGGTCTGGATGTCCTTCCGGAGGGAGACAATCTTTTCCTGTGGGAGGGACACGCGTCCTTGGATGGTATCGAACTCCATGCCTAGGAAGGTAATCCAGCGGGCCGGGGTCAAAGAGGACTTCTTCCGATTGATGAGCCAACCGAGTAGGGACAGAGTATCGATGGTGACCTGGACACTTAGACAGTCGTTGAAAGAGGACCCTTTGATCAGCAAGTCGTCCAGGTACGGAATCACCAAAACTCCTCTGGAGTGTAGGATCGACATGGCAGCAGCCATGACTTTCGTGAACACTCGAGGCGCAGACGCAAGACCGAAAGGTAGGGCAGTAAACTGATAATGATCGTCTGCCACGGCAAAGCGCAGGAATTTCTGGTGCTGATGTGCAATCGGGATGTGCAGATATGCGTCCTGTATGTCCAGAGAGGTGAGGAATTCGCCGACCTCCATGGAGGCAATGACTGATCGGAGGGACTCCATGCGAAATCTTCGGGGTCTGACGTACCTGTTGATGATCTTGAGGTCGAGAACAGGGCACACAGTGCCATCCTTTTTGGGGACAACGAAGAGGTTTGAGTAGACTCCCCTGAACCGTTCCAAATTTGGAACCGGATTCACGACCCCTGAGCGGTGCAGAGATTCGATGGCGTGAAGAAAGGGGCGAGCTCGCGCGTCTGACTCGGGAGGATGGGAAAGTAAAAACGACTTGGAGGAATTGACGAGAACTCTATCTTGTACCCCGAGACTAGGATTTCTCTGACGCAAGCGTCCGTGATCAAAGGCAGCCAGATGTGTTGGAAAAGAGAAAGACACCCCCCACCCCCTGGTCTGTGCTGGCGCGCGAAAACCACGAGTCATTTAGAGGAGTACCGCTGTGATCTAGATGCTGGTTTGGCAGGCTGGCGTGGTCTAGAACGCCAGGAGGGATTTGGTTTGAAGGACGGGTTCTTCCTGTTTCTCTGCGGGGATCTGTTCCTCCTAGGCTGTGTAGTGGACCCGAAGCTGCGAAAAGGACGAAAACCTGAGGTCGGCTGGCAGCGCGGGATACGCCTTGGTCTCAGCTGTGGAAGGGAGGTGCTCTTTCTTCCCGTAGCCTCGACGATAATCTTATCGAGCCTGTCTCCAAACAGCCGGCCTCCTGCAAACGGGAGGGGGGTAAGATTTTTTTGAAGCCGCGTCTGCATTCCAGGCTCTGAGCCAGATCGCCCGGCGGATTGCCACCGTGTTGCTGGCCGCTTGTGCTGCGCAATTGGCTGTAGACAGAGATGCGTTAATGATATACTCACCCGCTATAGCAATCTGTGCCGCCATGTTGACGAACTCGGGATCGCTAGACTGTGAGCGAAGGCCTCAGCGGAGGGTGTCGGCCCAGGCCACCATGGCCTTAGCTACCCAGACGGCGGCGAAAGCCGGCGACAGGGCCGCACCTGCTGCCTCAAACGCCGAACGGGCGAATCTCTCGATGCTCTGATCCGTGGCGTCTCGGAGCGATGTCCCCTGCGGCAGAGATAGAACTGTGTGCGAGGCCAGGCGGGAGATCGGCAGGTCGACCACCAGTGAGCCTTCCCATTCTTTCCTGAGATTCTCGGGGAAGGGATAGTGTAAATCAATCGACTTACCATTGTTGAATGTCTTGTCCGGTTGCTGTCTGTGCTTGCGTAGGATCTCAGCGAATTCCGGATGATCACAGAAATACCTGTGGACACGCTTAACTCGTTTGAAAGATACCTGCGAGCTCTGGGTGGTGGCAGAGTCAGGTTGTAGCTTCAGCGTCGTATTCACCGCGTCGACCAGGCTGTCCACCATACGCCCGACATCGGCTGCCTGATCTGAGTCCAGCAGTGAGGCTGCATCCGACTCTTCTCCTGAAATATCAGACGGTCCCGGAGACGAGAGGTACTCGGGCCTTGGAGGGGAGAGAGACGAGACCGTGCGGATCCGCTTCCGCGCTCCAGTAGCCGGGTCTGGGTCAGACCGACTGTCGTCCTGCGACGGCTGGACCTGCGGGGCATGGCTGAGCGTAGGCAGCGACTGCAACGCCTGCGCGATGGTGAAAGACACCCTTGACAGAGTCCACCGACTGGGAGAGGGAGCGCATTGGAGACCGGGGCGTCCTATACTGCTGCAGAAGTGACGTGGACGGGGGGGGGGGGAGCTGGTGGCGTCTGGGGCAATCTGCGTGGGCTGTGGGTCAGGGACGCAAGCTGAGCAGAGGGAGGTAGCCTGGCCTTGGGAGAATTGTTCGTTGCAGGACGAGCACGCAAAATGCATTATAAAGGGGGCCTGTTTGGATCGGGAAGACTTAGAATTAGGCATGGCTGCTCAGGAGACTCCTACTAGAGACACTAGGGAGGAGATAGGAGGAAAGAAAGAAAAAAGGTAAAAGAAGGGAATTTTGTTACTTACCGTAAATTCCTTTTCTTCTAGCTCTTATTGGGAGACCCAGACGATTGGGGTATAGCTACTGCCCTCCGGAGGCCACACAAAGCACTACACTAAAAAGTGCAAGGCCCCTCCCCTTCTGGCTATACCCCCCCGTGGTATCACGGGTTCTCCAGTTTTAGTGCCAAAGCAAGAAGGAGGAAGCCAATAACTGGTTTAAACAAATTAACTCCGAATAACGTCGGAGAACTGAAAAACCGTTCAACATGAACAACATGTGTACCCGCAAACAACCAAGAAATCCCGAAGGACAACAGGGCGGGTGCTGGGTCTCCCAATAAGAGCTAGAAGAAAAGGAATTTACGGTAAGTAACAAAATTCCCTTCTTCTTCAGCGCTCTATTGGGAGACCCAGACGATTGGGACGTCCAAAAGCTGTCCCTGGGTGGGTAAAGAGATACCTCATGTTAGAGCTGCAAAACAGCCCTCCCCTACGGGGATGTCACTGCCGCCTGCAGGACTCTTCTACCTAAGCTGGCATCCGCCGAAGCATAGGTATTCACCTGATAATGTTTGGTGAAAGTGTGCAGACTCGACCAGGTAGCTGCCTGGCACACCTGTTGAGCCGAAGCCTGGTGTCTTAGCGCCCAGGACGCACCCACGGCTCTGGTTGAATGGGCTTTCAGCCCTGAAAGAACCGGAAGCCCTGCAGAACGGTAGGCTTCAAGAATTGGTTCTTTGAGCCATCGAGCCAGGGTGGCTTTAGAAGCCTGCAACCTCTTGCGCGTACCAGCGACAAGGGCATCGGAACGGCGTATGGGCGCCGTGCGGGAAATGTAGATACTGAGTGCTCTCACCAGATCTAGCAAACGTAAATCATTCTCATACCGGTGAACCGGATGAGTGCAAAAGGACGGTAAGGAGATATCCTGATTAAGATGAAACGAGGATACGACCTTAGGGAGAAACTCCGGAATGAGGCGCAGCACTACCTTGTCCTGGTGAAACACCAGGAAGGGAGCCTTGGATGACAGAGCTGCCAGCTCAGACACTCGCCGAAGCGATGTGATCGCAACGAGAAACGCCACCTTCTGTGACAGGCGAGAAAAGGAAACTTCCTTCAGAGGCTCGAAAGGCGGCTTCTGGAGAGCAACTAGAACCCTGTTCAGATCCCATGGATCTAACGGCCGCTTGTACGGGGGTACGAAATGACAAACCCCCTGCGGGAACGTGCGCACCTTAGAAAGACGTGCTAGACGCTTCTGAAAAAACACGGATAGTGCTGAGACTTGCCCTTTGAGGGAGTCTAGCGACAAGCCCTTTTCTAACTCCTATTGTAGGAAGGAAAGAAAAGTAGGCAATGCAAATGGCCAGGGAGACACTCCCTGAGTAGAGCACCAGATTAAGAAAATCTTCCACGTTCTGTGGTAGATCTTAGCAGACGTGGGCTTCCTAGCCTGTCTCATGGTGGCAACGACCCCTTGGGATAATCCTGAAGACGCTAGGATCCAGGACACAAAGGCCACACAGTCAGGTTCAGGGCCGCAGAATTCCGATGGAGAAAACGGCCCTTGGGACAGTAAGTCTGGTCGGTCTGGTAGTGACCCCGGTCGGCCGACCGTGAGATGCCACAGATCCGGGTACCACGATCTCCTCGGCCAGTCTGGTGCGACGAGTATGACGCGGCTGCAATCGGATCTGATTTTTGCGCAGTACTCTGGGCAAGAGTGCCAGAGGTGGAAACACATATGTGAGCCGGAACTGCGACCAATCTTGCACTAAGGCGTCTGCCGTCAGAGCTCTGTGATCGCGCGATCGCGCCATAAATGCCGGGACCTTGTTGGTGTGCCGAGACGCCATTAGGTCGACGTCCGGCACCCTCCAGCGGCAACAGATTTCCTGAAACACGTCCGGGTGAAGGGACCATTCCCCCGCGTCCATGCCCTGGCGACTGAGGAAGTCTGCTTCCCAGGTTTCTACGCCCGGGATGTGAACTGCGGATATGGTGGATGCTGTGTCCTCCACCCACATGATGATTCGCCGGACTTCCTGGAAGGCTTGCCGACTGCGTGTCCCTCCTTGGTGGTTGATGTATGCCACCGCTGTGGAGTTGTCCGACTGGATTCGGATCTGCTCTCTTTCTAGCCACTTCTGGAAAGCTAATAGGGTAATAGGGTAAGATACCCTGCCCCGATTTCCAGAACATCGATCTGAAGGGTGGACTCCTGCTGAGTCCACGTCCCCTGAGCCATGTGGCGGAGACAAGCTGCTCCCCACCCTGACAGACTCGTATCTGTCGTGACCACTGCCCAGGATGGGGGCTATGACAATGAGGTGGGAATAAGCCACTATTGCAGAGAGTCCTCGGCCGTCAGGGAAAGGGAGACTTCCCTGTCCAGGGAGGTTGACTGCCCGTCCCTTTGGCGGAGAATGTCCCATTGCCGTTGGCGCAGATGAAACTGCGCAAAGAGAACTGCCTCGATGGCTGCCACCATCTTCCTTAGGAAGTGCATGAGGCGCCTTAAGGGGTGCGACTGGCCTTGACGGAGAGACTGCACCTCTGTCTGCAGTGACCTTGCCAAATTGATGATCCACCCGAAAGTCTGGAGAGTCTCCAGCGTAACATTCAGGCTGCGTTGGCATGCCTCGAGGGAGGGTGCTTTGACGAGTAGATCGTCCAAGTACGGGATCACCGGGTGTCCCTGAGAGTGCAAGACTGCTACCACTGCTGCCATGACCTTGGTGAACACCCGTGGGGCTGTCGCCAGACTGAATGGCAGAGCTACGAACTGAAGATGTTCGTCTCCTATCACAAAACGTAGACAACGTTGGTGCTCCGTAGCAATTGGCACGTGGAGATAGGCATCTTTGATGTCTGTTGAGGCAAGGAAGTCTCCTCGAGACATTGAGGCAATGACGGATCGGAGGGATCCCATCCGGAACCGCCTGGCGTTCGCATGCTCGTTGAGCAGTTTCAGGACTAGAACAGGACGGAAGGAACCGTCCATTTTTGGAGCCACAAAGAGATTGGAGTACAAACCCTCGCCCTCGTTCCTGAGGGGGGACAGGGATCACCACTCCTTCTGCTCTTAGAGCGTCCACCGCCTGCAGCAGGGCATCTGCTCGGTGGAGAGGTGGGGCCGTTCTGAAGAATGGAGTCGGAGGACGAGAACAGAACACTGTCCTGTGCACGTGAGCACAATGTCCGTCACCCACCGGTCTGTGACCTGTGGCAGCTAAATGTCGCCAAAGGCGGGGGAGTCTGCCATCAACCGCGGATGCGGAGAGAGAGAGAGAGAGCTGAGAGTCCTGAGGAGACCGCCTTGGTAGCGGTTCCTCCGACTGCCTTCCTTGGGCGAGATTGAGCCCGGCCGGAATCTGAGCCCGTCTGAGGTTTTGTAGCCCTTTTGCACGAGGACAATTGGGACCTGCCGGAGCTTGGGAAGGACCGAAACCTCGACTGTACTTTTAGGACAGTATTAACAGGGTAAGTCGCAGTGCAGACATTGCGGGGTTACGGACGCCTCTGCGGTACAGATGTCCCTGCTCAAGGTCAGCTGCGCAAGAACAGCTGAAAAGGTTAGGTTGCCAATACGGCTGTGGGTGCCGGAGCAACCGACACGCCGATAGCCTCCTAGACAGATTTCAACCAGAGTCCATCTGTCTGTGAATGGCATCTTTAAGTGAAGCCCCATCTCCAGTGCAACTATGGCTCTAGATGCAAGCCTGGAGATTGGAGAATCCACCTTTGGACCCTGGGTCCAGCGCTGACCACGTCAGGGGAAAAGGGATAACGTGTATCCTAAAAACGTTTGGAGAAGACGCTTATCTGGTAAGCGTGGTGTTCCTGGACTGCTTCTCTGAAGTCAGCGTGGCCAGAAAAAAACTCAATATCTGCGTGAGATACTGAAAAGGAACTTCTCCTGTTCGTCTCCTATCTCCACTGGGGGAGCTGAGGGAGAAAGATCCAACCTTCCATTGATGGACGGTATAGGATCATTCCGTATGGCGTTACCACCCGGTGTATCCGGATTGAGAGCGATGTCAGTATCAAAGCCCTGAAGAGCTGCCCTTTTGGTCAAGTAGATTGCCCATGGGTGCAAGTCTCTATATTATGACTACTCCGTCCCTGTCCATGGACAGGGTTGACAGGAGGTTTCTTTGGCCACAACTAGTAGAGCCCCGGCAGACGAAGTGCTAGAGACCCCGGCAGACGACGTGCTACAGGGGAGCATGCACACAATGGGACGGTGTCATGAACAGCATCCCATGTAGTAAAAACAGCACTGAAATCTGTGTTGCTTTTTTGCCGCTGCCGACTAGCTATCTAGAAGTATATAGCCAAGATTGGTGACCGTACAGTGCAATGTATAGCATACAGGCATAAAGTACAAATGACCACTGCAGCACAAGCAATACAAGCAGCATAGAAGCCTGTGCCCTGGCACCCCTGCTCTTCTGCTGCTGTATACTAGTCATCTAGGGGAATATAGCCCAGAAGAGTGACCCTACAGTGCAATGTATAGCATACAAGCACAAGTACAAATGAACACTGCAGCACATGCAATACCAGCAGCATAGAAGCCTGTGCCCTGGCACCCCAGCTCTTCTGCTGCTGTAGACTGGTCATCTCGGGGAATATGGCCCAGAAGAGTGACCATACAGTGCTATGTATAGCATACAAGCACAAGTACAAATGCACACTGCAGCCCATGCAATACAAGCAGCATAGAAAAAACCTGTGCCCCAGCACCCTTGGTTTTCTGCTGCTGTAGTCTAGCCATTCCAGGAGAATATAGCTAAGACTAGCGACTGTACAGTGCAATGTATAGCATATAAGCATAAACACAAATGAACACCTCAGTCGTGCAATACAAGCAGCCTAGAAAGCCTGTGCCTTAGCACACCTGCTTTCCTGCTGCTGATGTGTCGCTCCCCCAGCGGGCATATAGCGACCTATGCAGTTAAAAACAACACATGTACACACTGCAGTTATATCGTGGTCAGCACTATGTGTGCCGCTTACCGCCCGCCTATAAGCGGGTGTATGATCGCCACCGTCCTGCCTTGGTGCCGAAAGTCCGAGCTCGGACTGCAGTAATGGCTGCCGGCTTCTTCCCCAGCTCGTGTGAGGAGGGGCGGGCCGTGGGCGTGCCCCCAAGGCAGAGCGGGAATCCGGCGTCCGACAGTGTGCAGTGAGAGGGCTGGAGCATGTAAAAAGGCTCCAGCCCTCGGCGCTGCTGATTGCTCAGCGCCTGTCCCCTTCCCTGAGTGACAGGGAGGGGGCGGGAACGAAGCGGCACTAGGCCGCAGAAGCCGGGGACTGGATTTATAAGCGCCGCCGCCGTAAAAGCGCGGTCGGCGCCCAGTCCCCGGCGAACTACAAGTCCCAGCCGCGCCGCCGCTCCCGGAGCGTCCGGCGCGGTAGTTCCCAAAACACAAAGTCACTCAGCAAAGCTGCAGTGACTGTAACCCATTACTGTCCCCGGCGCACTAGCACACCCAGCAAGTCTGGAGTGTGCTGTGCCTGTGTGTACGGGGACACAGAGTACCTGTAATGGTGCAGGGCCTTGTCCCTGAACGGTACTCCAGCTCCGTATCCAGCAGGTTCAAATGGGTCTGTGGATGGAGCCCGGCGTCAGAGCTTTGAGGCCGGCAGGATCCCACTTCCACAGAGCCCCTCAGGGGGATGTGGAAGGAAAGCAGCATGTGGGCTCCAGCCTCCGTACCAGCAATAGGTACCTCAACCTTACAACACCATCAACGGGTGAGAAGGGAGCATGCTGGGGGCCCTATATGGGCCCTCTTTTCTTCCATCCGAAATAGTCAGCAGCTACTGCTGACTAAAATCTGTGGAGCTATGCGTGGATGTCTGACCTCCTTCGCACAAAGCTTGAAAACTGGAGAACCCGTGATACCACGGGGGGGTATAGCCAGAAGGGGAGGGGCCTTGCACTTTTTAGTGTAGTGCTTTGTGTGGCCTCCGGAGGGCAGTAGCTATACCCCAATCGTCTGGGTCTCCCAATAGAGCGCTGAAGAAAGTCGCTGTTCCCAATAAGGAGCAGTACTCACCCAGACCTGTGTCCTTCCCAGGTCAGCAGGGGCCTCAGAGCAGCTGGGACAGCCGCAGGATAATTGTTGCTGCTGCTCACCGGCCTGCCTATGCTGACGTGAGCCGTTTGGAGAAAACGCGGGCTTTTGCCTTTTCTTTTTTTTTTTACACTGCGGGGGGGCGTACTAAGGGGATGAGCTGGCTGTCGCTGGGCAGAAAATGCAGGGGGGGGGGGAAGAGGGCGGGACCGGAGAGTCACGCGCACAAACGGGGGGTGGAGCGCTCCGGCCCCAGGTAGGCCCCAAGCCGGGGACTAAATTAGTGAGCGGCCGCCGGGAGCGCAGCGCTGCGCGCGGAGATCTTACCTGCGTCCTTGTGTGTCGCTCAGATCCACGAGACCCATTCTCGACTGCTGTGGCCCACGGTGAGTCAAGTCTGCCCCTGGAAGGCATCAGGGTGGGATGCTGGGGAGCTGTGAGGGAGACTGCAGAGCGCTCCTGCGCTGCAGTGAACAGATCCTCTGCCTGGGCCCAGGGTAGAAGGAAAGAACGCTGGGGGAGACCTGGCGCTGCAGAGCCTGCGATCCTGTCACCGGGTCTTGGGGTTGCAGAGATTCATCGCCGCCTCCACCAGAAACACCCCTTGGAACGGTACCATAGAGGAGGACGGGGAGTGTGTGCCCTTAAAAAATAAAATGTTCGACCCCAAGCAGCCCCTGGGACAGTACCATGGGGCAGGAGGGGGATAGGGCCTGGCGTCTCAAGCCTCAAACAACCCTGGGGACGGTACCCCGGAGGGAAGGAGCAGGCGAGGGTTCTCTCTGATGCGGGGACTTTAACCCTGCAGAAGAGACAAAAATACCTAGAAAGATGAGAAGGCTGAGCAGCGCCGTAATAGCAAAAAAACGGAAAAAAGAAATAGCCTAGGCTCAGGTTGTCCCACAGAGATATGGGCCCACTTCAGCCTCCTACGACACTAAGCAAAAACTGGCATAGATCCGCCTCCGGCTCGGGGTGTACACTGCCAGGGAGGAGCTAACTCTTTATGTCTACTTAGTGTCAGCCTCCTAGTCACAGCAGCATACACCATGGTCCTGTGTCCCCCAATGAAAGCGATAGAGAAAACAATATTCCCCCACAACAAACTGGACTTGACCAGGACTGATCACTGCACATGGACGGAATCTTGGAAACTTGCAGCTTCCACAATATTCCATTGTCAACAGCGCCCTCTGGTGTCAGAGCTCAGTATGAACACTGATAAGGATGCAGCCTCCGGTCCTGGGGTTCTCTGTCTGGATCAGATTTTTAACTTTCAGGACACATTGTTCTCCACTCATCACCTCGTCTGCTCTCACCATCAGCTCGTACTCGCCAAACATTCAATCACATATTTATCTTGGCATTTTCTCAATGAGCGGACAGTAATTGGGTCCCGACATAGTACCTCGCTCATGTTCACGTGCTGCAAATTTCCAAAATTGCTGCACTTCTACGTCAATTTGGGGGGGGGGGGGACTGCATGGTGTAAACACGGCGTGATCAACATGGTTAAGAAAACACAAGACCAAATAAATTGTGAAATCCATTCCAATGAGGTGTGACAATTTCTCTCTACAACCACAGGGGGGCAGTATCACAGGAGTCTATGTTAGCCATACTGTGGGTGTGAGGTGACAACCACCACCCTGAGCCAGAAATCTGCTCATAACAGTTTTCGTTTCCCTTCCCCCACTCAATTAGCAGCTCAGGAGGCAGCAAAATGCATTCGAGCGAGGTCTGATTAGGTAAAACATGAGCTGTCCCGAGCAAGTTACCTTAGACCGCTATCGTTCCTCTGTCACTCCTCCTGGAAATATATGAATAGATAAGTTGATGACCGTCATCATCCACTTTGTGTTCCCTACATTGTTCTAAAAGACCTCATACAGTTTCAGTTTTTTGGGGAGCAACCGAGCCTCTGCTCTGTATGGGGGGGGGGGGGTCTCCAAATTCTCCCCCCCAGGTGAAATCTCAACGACCAATCCTTTTGTTTTCAGGGGGCATGAGCTGCTCTCATTTAACCCATGATTGGCTCAGCGGAGAATCAGGGGAGGGAGCCGTCTCGTGAATGCAATCATAGAGGTCTGCACAATGTCACAGTAAAGACATTCAGATAGGGACTTTAGATTGTGAGCCCCAACGGGGACAGTGTTCCTGATGTATGTAAAGCGCTGCGGAATATGTTAGCGCTATATAAAAATAAAGATTTGATTTTTGATTTTATAGGGGAAACATGCGAATTCATAACGTTACCATATATTTCCAGGAGTAATAACACAGGAACATCAAAATGCAAACATTGCTCCACAATTATTACTTCACGGGAAATAAAAGTACTGTATTTTTTTCAGATTATAATATGCACTTTTCCTCCCAAAAATTTGGGAAGAAAGAAGGGAATTTTGTTTACTTACCGTAAATTCCTTTTCTTCTAGCTCCAATTGGGAGACCCAGACAATTGGGTGTATAGCTATGCCTCCGGAGGCCACACAAAGTATTACACTAAAAGTGTAAAGCCCCTCCCCTTCAGCCTATACACCCCCCGTGCTGCTACGGGCTCCTCAGTTTTGGTGCAAAAGCCAGAAGGAGGAAAAAATTATAAACTGGTTTAAAGTAAATTCAATCCGAAGGAATATCGGAGAACTGAAACCATTCATCATGAACAACATGTGTACACAAAAACAGGGGCGGGTGCTGGGTCTCCCAATTGGAGCTAGAAGAAAAGGAATTTACGGTAAGTAAACAAAATTCCCTTCTTCTTTGTCGCTCCATTGGGAGACCCAGACAATTGGGACGTCCAAAAGCAGTCCCTGGGTGGGTAAATAATACCTCATAATAGAGCCGTAACGGCTCCGTCCTACAGGTGGGCAACCGCCGCCTGAAGGACTTGCCTACCTAGGCTGGCATCTGCCGAAGCATAGGTATGCACCTGATAGTGTTTCGTGAAAGTGTGCAGGCTCGACCTGGTAGCTGCCTGACACACCTGCTGAGCCGTAGCCTGGTGTCGCAAGGCCCAGGACGCTCCCACGGCCCTGGTAGAATGGGCCTTCAGCCCTGAGGGAACCGGAAGCCCCGAGGAACGATAAGCTTCGAGAATTGGTTCCTTGATCCACCGAGCCAGGGTTGATTTGGAAGCTTGTGTCCCTTTACGCTGGCCAGCGACAAGGACAAAGAGTGCATCCGAGCGGCGCAGGGGCGCCGTACGAGAAATGTAGAGTCTGAGTGCTCTCACCAGATCTAACAAGTGCAAATCCTTTTCACACTGGTGAACTGGATGAGGGCAAAAAGAAGGTAAGGAGATATCCTGATTGAGATGAAAGGGGGATACCACCTTAGGGAGGAATTCCGGAACCGGACGCAGAACCACCTTGTCCTGGTGAAACACCAGGAAAGGAGCTTTGCATGACAGCGCTGCTAGCTCGGACACTCTCCGAAGTGAAGTGACTGCTACTAGAAAAACCACTTTCTGCGAAAGGCGTGCGAGCGAAATATCCCTCATTGGCTCGAACGGTGGTTTCTGAAGAACCATAGCACCCTGTTCAGATCCCAGGGTTCTAACGGACGCTTGTAAGGAGGGACGATGTGACAAACCCCTTGCAGGAACGTGCGTACCTGTGGGAGTCTGGCCAGGCGCTTCTGAAAGAACACAGAGAGCGCAGAGACTTGTCCCTTAAGGGAGCCGAGCGACAAACCCTTTTCCAATCCGGATTGAAGAAAGGACAGAAAAGTAGGCAAGGCAAATGGCCAGGGAGAGAAACCCTGAGCAGAGCACCACGACAGGAATATTTTCCACGTCCTGTGGTAGATCTTGGCGGACGTTGGTTTCCTAGCCTGTCTCATAGTGGCAATGACCTCTTGTGATAATCCTGAAGACGCTAACATCCAGGACTCAATGGCCACACAGTCAGGTTGAGGGCCGCAGAATTCAGATGGAAAAACGGCCCTTGAGACAGCAAGTCTGGTCGGTCTGGCAGTGCCCACGGTTGGCCGACCGTGAGATGCCACAGATCCGGGTACCACGACCTCCTCGGCCAGTCTGGAGCGACGAGGATGGCGCGGCGGCAGTCGGCCCTGATCTTGCGTAACACTCTGGGCAACAGTGCCAGAGGAGGAAACACATAAGGAAGCTGAAACTGCGACCAATCCTGAACTAAGGCATCTGCCGCCAGAGCTCTGTGATCTTGAGATCGAGCCATGAATGTTGGGACCTTGTTGTTGTGCCGTGACGCCATTAGGTCGACGTCCGGCATCCCCCAGCGTCAACAGATCTCCTGAAACACGTCCGGGTGAAGGGACCATTCCCCTGCGTCCATGCCCTGGCGACTGAGAAAGTCTGCTTCCCAGTTTTCTACGCCCGGGATGTGAACTGCGGAGATGGTGGAGGCCGTGGCTTCCACCCACATCAAAATCCGCCGGACTTCTTGGAAGGCTTGCCGACTGCGTGTTCCACCTTGGTGGTTGATGTAAGCCACCGCTGTGGAGTTGTCCGACTGAATTCGGATCTGCTTGCCTTCCAGCCACTGCTGGAACGCTTTTAGGGCAAGATACACTGCCCTGATCTCCAGAACATTGATCTGAAGTGAGGACTCTTGCTGAGTCCACGTACCCTGAGCCCTGTGGTGGAGAAAAACTGCTCCCCACCCTGACAGACTCGCGTCCGTCGTGACCACCGCCCAGGATGGGGGTAGGAAGGATTTCCCCTTCGATAATGAGGTGGGAAGAAGCCACCACCGAAGGGAAGCTTTGGTTGCCTGAGAGAGGGAGACGTTCCTGTCTAGGGACGTCGGCATCCTGTCCCATTTGCGTAGGATGTCCCATTGAAGAGGACGCAGGTGAAACTGCGCGAAAGGAACTGCCTCCATTGCTGCCACCATCTTCCCCAGGAAGTGCATGAGTCGCCTCAAGGGGTGTGACCGACCTTGAAGGAGAGATTGCACCCCTGTCTGTAGTGAACGCTGTTTTTCCAGCGGAAGCTTCACTATCGCTGGAAGAGTATGAAACTCCATGCCAAGATATGTCAGCGATTGGACCGGTGTCAGATTTGACTTTGGAAAATTGATGATCCACCCGAAACTCTGGAGAGTCTCCAGAGTAACGTTGAGGCTGTGTTGGCATGCCTCTTGAGAGGGTGCCTTGACCAGCAGATCGTCTAAGTAAGGTATCACCGAGTGACCCTGAGAGTGGAGGACCGCAACTACTGTAGCCATGACCTTGGTGAAAACCCTTGGGGCTGTCGCCAGGCCGAACGGCAGTGCCGCGAACTGAAGGTGTTAGTCTCCTATGGCGAAGCGCAGGAAGCGCTGATGCTCTGGAGCAATCGGTACGTGGAGATAAGCATCTTTGATATCGATCGATGCTAGGAAATCTCCTTGGGACATTGAGGCGATGACGGAGCGGAGGGATTCCATCCGGAACCGCCTGGTCTTTACGTGTTTGTTGAGCAGTTTTAGATCCAAAACAGGACGGAAAGACCCGTCCTTCTTTGGAACCACAAACAGGTTGGAGTAGAAACCGTGACCCTGTTGCTGAAGAGGAACCGGGACCACCACTCCTTCTGCCTTCAGAATGCCCACCGCCTGCAGAAGAGCCTCGGCTCGCTCGGGAGGCGGAGATGTTCTGAAGAATCGAGTCGGAGGACGAGAGCTGAACTCTATCCTGTAACCGTGAGACAAAATGTCTCTCACCCAACGGTCTTTTACTTGTGGCAGCCAGGTGTCGCAAAAGCGGGAGAGCTTGCCACCGACCGAGGATGCGGTGTGAGGAGGCCGTAAGTCATGAGGAAGCCGCCTTGGTAGCGGCACCTCCGGCGGTCTTTTTAGGGCGTGATTTAGACCGCCATGCGTCGGAGTTCCTCTGATCCTTCTGAGGCCTTTTGGACGAGGAGAATTGGGACCTGCCCGTACCCCGAAAGGACCGAAACCTCGACTGTCCCCTCCTCTGTTGGGGTGTTTTTGGTTTGGCCTGGGGTAAGGATGTTTCCTTTCCCTTGGATTGTTTGATGATTTCATCCAATCTCTCACCAAACAAACGGTCGCCAGAAAATGGCAATCCAGTTAAGCACTTTTTGGAAGCCGAATCTGCCTTCCATTCCCGCAGCCACAAGGCCCTGCGTATTGCCACCGAATTGTCGGCTGCAACCGCCGTACGGGTCGCAGAGTCCAGGACAGCATTAATAGCGTAGGACGCAAATGCCGATGTTTGAGAGGTTATGGACGCCACCTGCGGCGCAGACGTACGTGTGAGTGCGTCAATTTGCGCCTGACCAGCTGAGATAGCTTGGAGTGCCCATACGGCTGCGAATGCTGGAGCAAAAGACGCGCCGATAGCTTCATAGATGGATTTCAACCAGAGCTCCATCTGTCTGTCAGTGGCATCCTTGAGTGAAGCTCCATCTTCCACTGCAACTATGGATCTAGCCGCCAGTCTGGAGATTGGAGGATCCACCTTGGGACACTGAGTCCAGCCCTTGACCACGTCAGGGGGAAAAGGGTAACGTGTATCCTTAAGGCGCTTGGAAAAACGCTTATCTGGACAAGCATGGTGTTTCTGGCAGGGCTGTGGAGTCGGTAAGCCAAACCTTCGACTCCGACTCAGACTCCTCAAATTCTCTTGCACCGACTCAGACTCCGGCTCCGACTCCGACTCCTACATATATTGCTTATAGTTAGGTGAAAAATTTATTGTAGTACATGAATATGTGTATGTGAACATCAGACATTTAATAATTTTTATGATACGATAATCAAGATATTTGGATAGAACATAAAATATATTTATTGGAATACAACTTTAGAACACAAAAAACTGTAATAAATTGTAAATATGTAATACACTATGTAATATACAGTAGATTACATATACATCTTGTGTGTGTATATACACTGTGTGTATATATATATATATATATATATATATATATATATATATATATATATATATATATATATATATATATATATATATATATATATATATATATATATATATATATATATTACATATTTACAATTTATTAGTTTTTTGTGTTCTAAAGTTGTATTCCAATAAATATTTTATGTTCTATCCAAATATCTTGATTATTGTATCATAAAAACAATTAAATGTCTGATGTTCACATTGTACTACAATAAATTTTTCACTTAAATATAAGCATTATACTAAATGTTATTATTTAGTAAAATATTCAGCACATTCTGCATTGCACTCCTGTCCCCAATTTATTATATATTTTAGGAGTCGGAGTCGGTGCATTTTATACTGACTCCGACTCCACCAAAATGAGCTCCGACTCAGACTCCGACTCCACGACTCCGACTCCACAGCCCTGGTTTCTGGACTGCCTCTCTGAAGTCAGAGTGGTCAAGAAACATACTCTTTGTACGCTTGGGAAACCTGAAACGGAATTTCTCCTGCTGAGAAGCTGACTCCTCCACTGGAGGAGCTGAGGGAGAAATATTCAACCTTTCATTGATGGACGCAATAAGATCATTCACTATGGCGTCCCCATCAGGAGTATCAAGGTTGAGAGCGGCTTCAGGATCAGAATCCTGATCAGCTACCTCCGCTTCATCATACAGAGAGTCCTGTCGCTGAGACCCTGAACATTGTGATGATGTCGAGGGGATTTCATAGCGAGCTCGCTTAGTCGGTCTGGGGCTGCGGTCCGTGTCAGAGACCTCACCCTGGGATCCATGAGACACCCCGGGAAGACATTGCTGTTCCAACTGAGGGGGACCAGGGGGCAATGATTCCACAGTGCCCCTGGCTTGAGATGCCGGCCTGGACTGCAAGGCTTCTAATATCTTAGCCATAGTCTCAGAAGTCTTTCAGTAAAAACTGCAAACTCCGTCCCTGTCACCTGGACAGTGTTAACAGGTGGTTCTCCCTGGGCCACCCCTAGCAGAGGCTCTGGCTGAGAAAGTGCCACAGGGGCCGAGCATTGCACACAATGAGGGTCAGTGGAACCTGCCGGCAGTATAGCCGTACATGCTGCACAGGCAGCATAGTAAGTCTGTGCCTTGGCACCCTTGCTATTTGTGGACGACATGCTGTTGTCTCCTCTGAGCAATACAGGAGGGTATATAGCCACAAATCAACAGTGCACCCTACAGTGTAAAGTATAGACTATAATCATGTAATCTATAAGTACACTTCTGCACTAGTGGGGCCAGCACCACAGGTGCTGCTTACCGCCTGCGCAAAGCGTTTGTGTGGGCACCAGAATTCCTGCCTGGGTCTCTTTGAGCTTGTCTCTCCTCTTCAGCGTTAGCAGAGCTGAGAGGAATGGCTGCCGGCGTCCTGAGGAGAGGAGGGAGCCGTGGGCGACCGTGACCCAGAAAAGTGCGGGAACTGGTGCCCCACTGTGCAGAGTGAGGGGGGTGGAGTATGCAAAGCATGCTCCAGCCCTCAGTGCTGCCGTCCTGTACAGCGTCCCGCCCTTCCCCTGACTGGTAGGGCTGGGGGCGGGAAGAAAGACACAAACACACTCAGCGACGCTGAAGTGTATAGTGGCACAAATGCAGCCAGCGCTGCTGTCCCCGGTGCACTAGCACACCCAGCAATGCTGGAGTGTTGCTGTGCGCGGTCCCCACGGGGACACAGAGTACCTCCAAGTAGCAGGGCCATGTCCCTGAACGATACTCGGCTCCTATCCAGCAGGGTCCTCAGGAGCTGTGGATGGAGCACGGTCTCCTGTGCCTGGAGACCGATGGGATCCCACTTCACCCAGAGCCCTAATTGAGGGATGGGGAAGGAAAGCAGCATGTGGGCTCCAGCCTCCGTACCCGCAATGGATACCTCAACCTTAACAACACCGCCGACAAGAGTGGGGTGAGAAGGGAGCATGCTGGGGGCCCTGTTATGGGCCCTCTTTTCTTCCATCCGACATAGTCAGCAGCTGCTGCTGACTAAGCTGTGGAGCTATGCGTGGATGCCTTCGCACAAAGCATAAAAACTGATGAGCCCGTAGCAGTACGGGGGGTGTATAGGCTGAAGGGGAGGGGCTTTACACTTTTAGTGTAATACTTTGTGCGGCCTCCGGAGGCATAGCTATACACCCAATTGTCTGGGTCTCCCAATTAGGAGCGACAAAGAAAAAAAAAAGCCTGGAGGTGGCGCATGCACAGATGGAGCGTGTGGCCCAAGATCTCATCTGCACACGTCGCCTCCGACCCATTGATCTCCCAACTGCGGACATAAGGAAAACAGTGCCTGGAGGTGGCGCATGCACAGATGGAGTGTGTGGCTCAAGATCTCATCTGTACACGTCGCCTCCGACCCATTGATCCCCCAATAGTGGCCTGCAGGTGGCGCGTGCACATGTGAGCTCAATCTGTGCACGTGCCAACTCTAGATGCCATTTGTTTGAAGCCCGCACCGCCAACAGTTTTTGGATATTCCCTGTCTTCTCAGCACCTGCCGCGAGCATCTGGGACACCCTCCGCACCGCCCTATTTCCCCACCGCCCCTGCCGCCTGTGACCCGGCTCCACTACCGCTGCCATCTCCCCCTCCCCGGTAAGACACCACTGGATAAGACTGACCCCATTTTGATTTTTCTACCCCCCCTCCACCTCTAAATTTGGGGTGCATCTTATAATGCGAGGCGTTTTATAAAACGCAAATTACGGTATTTATTGAAAACAGAATGCGTTGAGAAAACTAAGAATATCAGCCGGCCGGTCCATATAGACGGCTTTATTTTCTAAGAACAATAAAATTTTCCTTGCGAAATAAATACAAAACAGAAATACAATAGATGCAAAAAAACAATAAAAAAAAACAAAGTAAAGAAAGGGACAAATTAAAGGCGAAAACATTTACAGGACGTGATGGCGCCCAAGTGTCGGGGCAGTACATGATATCCGGATTATGAGACTTTCCTTCCCAATTCTACTGTGGAAAAACGTCGAGCTATATGGTTAGAAAAGAAAAAAAATATCCCCTCGTAATAAAAACGACGGCAAAATGTTTACAAATGAGAATAATTTACATTCTCCTCCATGTACATCATTTACAAGTGAACGCACATTCATGTGCCCCCTCCCCAGACCCAGCAAAAGCAGTGTCTGGGGCTCAACCACATCACAATATGGCTCCCTTAGTGTCCCTTTAAGAGAAGTGTGCACATTGATGGCTTTAGTAATCCGTGGTCACTGGATCAGAGGCCTGTGAAAATCCTGCAACCACTAACAGCCGAAACGTACATGGGGGAGAGGGGTCCAGATCGGATACGGATGACTTATTCTAAGGATGGCCATGCCATAAACTCTGGACCGTCCCTTTAAAACCGAACCTCAGTCGTGTCTGATTTAATAAATTCCTGTGTTCCCTAAATTTTGTGCCCCATGAGAAGGGGACTGACCAGGAACACAAGGATTTACTAAAAACAGATATGTCCTACACCCATGGTAGGAGGCCGGATTCACACATTAGATATTCATGGTCTGAGCACGGACAGCGACGCACGGAGTGATGGCAGGGGAGCTGCGTACCGTGTGCTTCTCTCATTTCATAAGTATTATGACAACCCCAAAAATCAATCTGTCTTTTGTTTTCTTGCAGAAATGGCCGATTGTTAAAAAAAAAAAAAAAACTAAGAAAAATAACGGAGGCATTTAAAGGGTCCAGATCTTCCTCTTTCCATGAGACGGAAAGCAGAAAAGCAGATTTAATACCTCTGAACAGAAAGGTCACAAAAAGCAGGCAGGCAACCCGAAAACCTCAACACGTGCCGGGTCCGCAGCAGACGGCGTGTCCTCAGATGGTCAGCCAGCGACCATGATGTCCATCCGCTGAGAGTCACAAGAACCGGAGGCAGAAGGGGCTTCCTCTACAGCTACATTGTCAGGGGTCTTCCTTGAGCCCCTCCATTATGTTCCTTGATTAAAAGGCGACATGTGAAGGTAACGTCTGTAATTACCAGTCTTCCTTTCTCTTTTTTTGCTCATTGTAATAGCAGCAGAATAGAAAAAATGACCGTCCGTAAGACACAAGAACGTGGCGGCTGGGGAGAGCGGCGGCTAATCGCTGTCACTGGAGTCGCTGCTCGGGGCGCCCTGGACCTTATTGCGATGCTGCATGGCGCGGTCGTAGGCGATCTGCACAGACTTCCGAATGTTGGATTTCCTTCCTTCCAGCATCTTTTCCTTATCCAGCTCCCGATTCATCCCCAGAGGAACCAGCTTTGTTCTGGGAAGCCACTGCCTGCGACACAAAGGAGCAAAGAGATCCATCACCAAGAGGACAGGGCGAGGAGTAACAGGATTTACAAGCGGAAACCTCTACAGAAAAAGTCACTCGTATGAAGTTACCTTCTGCATTATACTCCAGAGCAGAACTCACTATTCTGCTGGTGCAGTCACCATGTACATACATTACAGATCCTGAGTTACATCCTGTATTTACTCCAGAGCAGAACTCACTATTCTGCTGGTGCAGTCACCATGTACATACATTACAGATCCTGAGTTACATCCTGTATTTACTCCAGAGCAGAACTCACTATTCTGCTGGTGCAGTCACCATGTACATACATACAGGATGTAACTCAAAATCTGTAATGTATGATGTACATGGTGACTGCACCAGCAGAATAGGGAGTGCAGCTCTGGAGTATAATACAGGATGTAACTCAGGATCTGTAATGTATTCTATTCCAGAGCTGCACTCACTATTCTGCTGGTGCAGTCACTGTGTACATACATTACATTACTTATCCTGTACTGATCCTGAGTTACATCCTGTATTATACTCCAGAGCTGCACTCACTATTCTGCTGGCGTAGTCAGAAATACAGAATGCAACTCAGGATCAGTACAGGATAAGTTGTGTAATGTATGTACACAGTGACTGCATCAGCAGAATAGTGAGTGCAGCTCTGGAGTAAAATACAGGATGTAACTCAGGATCAGTACAGGATCACTAATGTAATGTATGTACACAGTGACTGCACCAGCAGAATAGTGAGTGCAGCTCTGGAGTATAATACAGGATGTAACTCAGGATCAGTACAGGATCAGTAATGTATGTACACAGTGACTGCACCAGCAGAATAGTGAGTGCAGCTCTGGAGTATAATACAGGATGTAACTCAGGATCAGTACAGGATCACTAATGTAATGTATGTACACAGTGACTGCACCAGCAGAATAGTGAGTGCAGCTCTGGAGTATAATACAGGATGTAACTCAGGATCAGTACAGGATCAGTAATGTATGTACACAGTGACTGCACCAGCAGAATAGTGAGTGCAGCTCTGGAGTATAATACAGGAGGTAACTCAGGATCAGTACAGGATCACTAATGTAATGTATGTACACAGTGACTGCACCAGCAGAATAGTGAGTGCAGCTCTGGAGTATAATACAGGATGTAACTCAGGATCAGTACAGGATCAGTAATGTATGTACACAGTGACTGCACCAGCAGAATAGTGAGTGCAGCTCTGGAGTATAATACAGGAGGTAACTCAGGATCAGTACAGGATCACTAATGTAATGTATGTACACAGTGACTGCACCAGCAGAATAGTGAGTGCAGCTCTGGAGTATAATACAGGATGTAACTCAGGATCAGTACAGGATCACTAATGTAATGTATGTACACAGTGACTGCACCAGCAGAATAGTGAGTGCAGCTCTAGAGTATAATACAGGAGGTAACTCAGGATCAGTAAAGATGTAAAGTGGACATGGCTTTTAAACTACCAGCTTTTAAAAAGGGACCTTGATCACGGAATTTTAACCACCTTTCAGGTTATAAAGTTATATGGGGGGAAAACCTGTTGACAAGTATCTTTAAAGCTGGGTTTACACGCTGCAACATCGCAAAGGACATCGCTGTAACGTCACCGGTTTGGTGACGCAATAGCGATCTCCATAAGTCTCTGCTAAGTCTCTGGTGAGCGTTCAACCCGGCAAACCTGGCCAACAACTTACCAGCGATCCGGACCTGCAGAGCGACCTAGCTGGTTGTTGGGGACGTTGATAAGCAGCCTTTTGAAAGGGAAGTTGCTAACAAAGTCGCTGAAAAGGATTCACACACTGAAACTTCATGCTGCACAGCGGGAAACAAAGGACCTAGGAATGGTCCTGAACGACTTGTAGTGATCAGCAACTTCCAGCAACTTCACAGCAGGGGCCAGGTCGCTGATAGGTTTCACACACTGCAACATCGCAAACAACATGGCTATTGCGTCACAAAACCGGTGACGTTACAGCGATGTCGTTTGAGATGTTTCAGTGTGTAAACCCAGCTTAACCCCTTCTTTTCCCTCCACTTCTTCCATGAGCCATAGTTTTATTTTACTGTAAACATCGCAGTATGAGGGCTTTATTTTGTCGAATGAGTTGTACTTTTGAATGACACCGGTCATTCTTCCACTGTGTACTGGAAAATGGGGGGAAAAAAAATAATAGTATAATTCTAAAGTGTGTCAAAATCGCAAAAAAAAAGTGAACTTCCATAATTTTTTCACTATATGGTAAAACTGACCTGGCAATATGATTCGCCAGGTCAGTATAAGTGGACAGATAAAATTAAAAACAAAAAAAAACAAACTATACATTTTTGCTGTTTTTTTTGCCACCTAAAAAGACAAAGAAAAAAAAAAAAAAAAAATAATTCAGAAACGTAAAAAAAAAAAATAAAAAAAAAGAGAATTTTGTTACTTACCATAAATTCTTTTTCTTATAGTTCCATATTGGGAGACCCAGACCTTGGGTGTTTAGCTTCTGCCTCCGGAGGACACACAAAGTACTACACTTAAAAGTGTAGCTCCTACCTCTGAGCTTATACACCCCCTGGTAGCCAGTCCTAGCCAGTTTAGTGCAAAAGCTGAAGGAGAATAGCCACCCAAAAGTAGAACCGAGTAAGAACCGGAACAACCGGAGACTCTGTCCACGACAATAGCCGGTGATAACACATGGAACAAGAAAATTGCCAACAGGCAACAGGGAGGGAGCTGGGTCTCCCAATACGGAACTATAAGAAAAAGAATTTACGGTAAGTAACAAAATTCTCTTTTTCTTTATCGTTCCTTTGGGAGACCCAGACCATGGGACGTTCCAAAGCTGTCCCTGGGTGGGAAATAAACAGAAAAACTAAGAAGTAGGCAGAGCCTAACTTCACAAGTGGGCGACAGCCGCCTGAAGGATGCGTCTGCCCAAGCTCGCATCTGCCGAAGCATGAGCATGCACTTGGTAGTGCTTCGAGAAGGTATGCAGGCTAGTCCAAGTGGCAGCCTGACAGACCTGCTGAGCCGTAGCCTGGTGCCTAAAAGCCCAAGAGGCACCGACAGCTCTGGTCGAGTGTGCTTTGATCCCCGGCGGGGGAGGCACCTGAGTACTCTGGTAGGCGTCCGAAATGGTCGATCTAATCCAACGGGCTAAGGTCGGCTTAGAAGCAGAGAGGCCCTTACGCCGACCTGTGGTTAGCACAAAAAGAGAGGTGCACCGCCTAAGCGCAGCGGTGCGAGACACATAGATCCGGAGAGCACGCACCAGATCCAGAGTATGCAGCGCTTTCTCAAAGCGATGAACAGGGGCCGGACAGAAGGAAGGCAAGGAAATGTCCTGGTTAAGGTGGAAGGGAGAGACCACCTTAGGAAGAAAGTCCGGGGTCGGACGGAGAACTACCTTGTCTTGGTGAAAAACCAAAAAGGTGACTCCGAGGAGAGCGCAGCCAAATCAGAGACTCTCCTGAGAGAAGATATGGCAACTAGAAAGGCCACCTTTTCAGAAAGACGATACAAAGAAACCTCCCTAAGGGGCTCGAAAGGGGGTTTCTGCAATACCGTGACGACCAAGTTAAGGTCCCAGGGATCCAAGGGCCGCCAATAAGGCGGAATGATGTGAGACGCGCCTTGCATGAAGGTGCGGACCTGAGCCAGCCGGGCGAGACGCCGCTGGAACAGCACTGATAGAGCTGAGACTTGTCCCTTGAGAGAGTTGAGGGACAGTCCTAGCTGCAGACCGGACTGTAGAAAAGACAGAAGGGTCGGCAACGAGAATGGCCAAGGAGGATGGCCAAGGAGCATGGCCGGAAGAGTGACACCAGGACAGGAAAATTTTCCAAGTCCTGTGATAGATCTTGACGGAGGAAGACTTACGGGCCCGAGTCATAGTGGAGATGACTTCAGGAGGAATACCAGAAGCCGTCAAAATCCAGGACTCAAGAGCCATGCCGTCAATTTGAGTGCCGCAGAATTCAGGCGGAAAAACGGACCTTGCGAGAGCAGGTCTGGACGGTCCGGAAGATGCCACAGCATCTCCATGGACAGTTGGAGCAGGTCCGGATACCAAGCTCGCCTGGGCCAGTCCGGTGCAATGAGGATGACTCGACGGCCCTCCATTCTGATCTTGCGCAGAACTCTGGGCAAGAGCGCTAGAGGGGGAAACACGTAGGACAGACGAAACTGGGACCAGTCTTGAACCAGAGCGTCCGCGGCGAAGGCCTGAGGATCGTGGGAGCGAGCCACGTAAACCGGAACCTTGTTGCTGTGACGGGATGCCATTAGGTCCACGTCCGGAGAGCCCCACTTGCGGTAGATTGACTGAAACACTGCCGGGTGCAGGGACCACTCGCCACCATCCACGGATTGACGGCTGAGATAATCTGCCTCCCAGTTTTCTACGCCAGGGATGTGGACTGCGGATATGGTGGACTTTGAGTCCTCCGTCCATTGAAGAATGCGTTGGACCTCCAACATTGCCAGGCGGCTGCGTGTCCCGCGTTGGTGATTGATGTAGGCAACCGCTGTCGCGTTGTCTGACTGGACTCGGATGTGCCTGCCCGCCAACAGGTGGTGAAAGGCTATGAGAGCTAGAAGCACAGCTCTGGTTTCCAGCACATTGATTGAAAGGGCTGACTCGGACGGAGTCCAAGTGCCCTGCGCTCTGTGGTGGAGATGTACCGCTCCCGAGCCGGATAGGCTGGCATCCGTGGTGAGAATCACCCAGGACGGAGTCAGGAAGGAGCGCCCTTGGGACAGGGAGAGGGGTCGAAGCCACCACTGAAGAGAGCTCCTGGTCCGTGGCGACAGAGCCACTAACCTCTGTAAGGAGGAAGGCAGCTTGTCCCAACAGCGGAGAATGTCCAGCTGCAGAGGACGCAGATGGAACTGGGCAAAGGGAACCGCCTCCATGGAGGCCACCATTTGACCCAGCACCTGCATCAGGCGCCTGAGGGAATAACGGCGGGGCCTCAGGAGAGAGCGCACCTCTAGCCGGAGAGACTGCTGTTTGATTAAGGGCAACTTCACAAGTGCCGGCAAAGTCTCGAACTGCATCCCTAGGTACGTGAGACTCTGGGTCGGAGTCAGAGTGGATTGGATTTGGGAAAATTGACAATCCACCCGAATTGGGCTAGGGTGGCGAGAGTGAGCGAAACACTCCGCTGACAGTCTGCGCTGGATGGACCCTTGACCAGAAGGTCGTCCAGATAAGGAATCACTGCTAACCCCTGGAGGTGCAGGACCGCAATCACTGCCGCCATGACCTTGGTGAATACCCGAGGGGCCGTGGCCAACCCGAAGGGGAGAGCCACGAATTGGAAATGATCCTCTCCTATCGCAAAACGTAACCAACACTGATGTGACACTGCGATTGGCACATGCAGATAGGCATCTCTGATGTCGATGGACGCCAGGAACTCCCCCTTGGGTCATAGAGGCAATGACTGATCGCAGAGACTCCATGTGAAAATGCCGCACCCGGACATGCTTGTTGAGAAGCTTGAGATCCAGGATGGGCCGGAAGGTACCGTCCTTTTTTGGAACTAGGAAGAGATTTGAGTAGAAACCTCTGAACCGTTCCTGAGCGGGAACTGGGACAATCACTCCGTTTGCCTGCAAGGACGCCACTGCCTGCGAGAAGGCGGCGGCCTTGGAGCAAGGGGGAGTTGAGAGAAAAAAATCTGTTTGAAGGGCTGGAAGAGAATTCTATCCTGTAGCCGTGAGATATGATGTCTCACCCACTGATCGGAGACTTGCTTTAACCAAGCGTCGCCAAAGTGGGGGAGCCTGCCACCGACTAAGGACGTGGCTGGAGCGGGCCGAGAGTCATGAGGAAGATGCCTTAGTGGCAGCACCTCCTGCGGTCTTCTGCGGACGCGCTTTTGGGCGCCAATTGGATTTCTGATCCTTGGCTGAGTTAGCGGACGAGGCGGAAGGCTTAGAGGATGACCAGTTGGAGGAACGAAAGGAACGAAACCTCGATTGATTCCTACCCTGGGCGGGTTTCCTGGTCTTGGTTTGTGGCATGGAAGTACTCTTCCCGCCAGTAGCTTCTTTAATGATTTCATCCAGCTGTTCACCGAACAGCCGGGACCCAGCAAAAGGGAGCCCAGCAAGAAACTTCTTGGAAGAAGCATCTGCCTTCCACTCTCGAAGCCACAGGATCCTGCGGATAGCGAGGGAATTAGCCGAAGCCACCGCAGTGCGGTGAGAAGCCTCCAGCATGGCAGACATGGCATAAGATGAAAAAGCTGAAGCCTGAGCAGTTAAGGCAACCATCTCAGGCATAGATTCCTTGGTAAGGGAATGCATCTCCTCTAAAGAAGCAGAGATGGCTTTGAGAGCCCACACTGCTGCAAAAGTCGGGGAAAACGCGGCCCCCGCAGCTTCATACACAGATTTGGCCAGAAGGTCAATCTGACGGTCAGTGGAATCCTTAAGTGAGGTGTCGTCAGCCACCGACACAACAGTCCGAGCTGAGAGCCTAGACACCGGAGGGTCTACCTTTGGTGAATGAGCCCACTCCTTGACCACCTCAGGTGGAAATGGAAACCGGTCATCAGAACCACGCTTTGGAAAGCGTTTGTCAAAGCAGGCCCTGGGGGCTTGGTCACAGCGGTCTGAAAACTGGAGTGGTTAAAGAACACACTCTTCACTCTCTTAGGCGAGGTAAACTGATGTTTTTCTGCCAAAGAGGGTTGCTCCTCTGATACTGGCGGATTGAGATCCAGCACAGAATTAATAGAAGCAATCAAATCACTAAGATCTGAGTCACCCTCAGAGAAATCGATGGGATACATAGCCTCCGAGCCCCCAGTGAGGGCATCCTCCTCATCTTGAGAGTCAGCTCTTGAGACAGAGCCGCGGGATGAGGAGGGGGAGGAAACCCTGCGCCTTCTCTTAGAAGGACGGGGTCTGGGATCAGATGATGAATCCTCCGTGAGCTCCGATGGACGGAGGTCAGAGGATAGGAGTCCTCTGTCAAGAGTATTAGAGGCACCCTGTGAGGGGGGCTGATGCATATTCATCAAAGTCCTGGACAAAAGTCCCATGGACTCAGCAAATGACTGGGATATGGACCTAGAAAAGGACTCTACCCAGGCCGGGGGTTCAATCACAGGTGCAGCAGCAGCCTGAGAGACCACTGGGGGTGAGACTCCAGGCTGTGGCACCGCCAAGTTAGAGCAACCATCACGGTGTGGATAAGTGCTCGGCTCAGGCAGCAGGAGCTTACATGCAGTGCATGCAGAATAAAGCTTTGGAGCCTTGCTCCTTGTGTGAGACATGCTGCTGCTGGAGTGGGGGCTTTGCAGAGAATGAACCCCAGGGAGAATATACAGAGGTCCACAACCGGAGACCGGCTGTGGCTTACCAGACCGCTGAGCGCGGTGTTGTGTGCCCTCCAGATCCCGAAGCCCGGACCCCCAGTGCGCAGCACCTCAGCCGAGATGCAGAATGCAGGATGTCCCAGAGCAGAGTGGACTCTACCTGAGAAATGGCCGCCAGAGCGAAGAGAGGGGGCGGGCCTAGGGGCGTTCCTATAAAAGAAGAGCGGGAACTGGAGGGCTATAGAGACCTGCAGGGAAGGAGGGACGCCCCAGCAGTGGGGAGTGTCCCTCCCCTGTGTAGAACGGCCGCCGGGAGGAGTCGAACCTGTCCCTCTGCATGAGTGACATGCGAGGGCAGGAAAACGAAACTAGGCCTCCGGCGAAGCCGGGGCCTAAATTTAAGCGGCGAGGCCAACAAGCAGGCACCATCGGCGCGGTTCTCGGGCAAAAGCTAGAGAACCCACCGGAAAAGTTAAAAACAATCACATACAGCATACTCTCCCCTTACAATAAAGAACCGGGACCCCCAACATAAACATCTGAGGTACTTAGCTGCTGAGACGCAGGGCCATGTCCCTGGGGATGAGTGCTCCGGTCCAACAGAATCCTCAAGGGGCTGTGGATGGAGACCGGACTCCTGCCAGGCATGGAGACCGTGCTGGCTCCCACTTCAAGCCAGAGCCCAGAAGGGATGTGAAGGAGCGCGGCATGTAAGGCTTCAGCCTTGTAAATCAACCTTAACAACACCGCCGACACAGTGGGGTGAGAAGGGACATGCCGGGGGTCCAGACATGGACCCGCTTTTTTTCAGACTCTTTCCAAAAGTCAAACAAATCAGATGAGAATGCATGTGTGGATGTATGCCTGCTGACACAAAGCAATAAACTGGCTAGATCTGGTTCTCCAGGGGGTGTATAAGCTCAGAGGGAGGAGCTACACTTTTAAGTGTAGTACTTTGTGTGTCCTCCGGAGGCAGAAGCTAAACACCCATGGTCTGGGTCTCCCAAAGGAACGATAAAGAAAATTTCCTTTTAACATTCATTTTTTTATTATTTTTTTTTGGGGATATAGGGCTGTGTGATAGGTTATATTTTTTCACACCCTGAGCTAATGTTTTTACAAATACCATTTTGGGGCAGATCTGATGCTTGATTGCCTTTTATTGTTATGTTGTAGAGACTCCCAAAAACATGACTGACATTTTGATTTGTTTTTCCGGCTACATTGTTTATTGTTCAAATTAATTTATATTTTGATAGATCGGACATTTCTGAATGCGGTGATATCAAGTGTATTTTTTTTCCTAGTTTTATTTTTAATGGCGCAAAAGGGGGCGATTTCAACTTGTGGGGTTTTTGTTTTAAATAATTTTTACTTCACTTTTTACTGTATTTACTAGTACTCTTAGGCTATGTGCTCACGGGACTCTGTACCCGTGGATTTTTGCCGCGGAAAACCTGCGGATTTATCTGGATTTTCTAGATAAACCCGCAGGTTTCAGCAAGTACAGACACTCCCAATGTTATCCTATGGGGCATAGGGAGTGCTGTGTCCATGCTGCGGATATATCTGGATTTTCTAGATAAATCCGCAGGTTTCAGCATGTACAGACACTCCACATGTTATCCTATGGGGCATGGGGAGTGCTGTATCAATGCTGCGGTATATGCGGCTGCAGAATATGCTTCGGATGTCTCGCGGCCGCACATAACTGCATGTCAATTATTCCTGCGGATTTACCAGCAGAAATCCCGGCCCTCCACTATGGAGATAGAGGCTGGGATTTCTGCAGGTAAGTCGCACGAATGTCCGCAGGTTTTCCGCTGGAATCCCGCAGCCATGTATAGCTGCGGATTCCGGGGAGCTGCTGCGGGAAACCTGCGGACGTACCTGCGGATATATATGCGGGTACATAGTGCCGTGGGCACATAGCCTTAGGGGACTGCAAGCAGCGATTAAATGATTGCCTGCCTGTGCTCTACCGATCAGCACTGCTCAGTACAGCAGAAATCATCAGCTCCCAAGAATGTGTTTCGCAGTGTAAACAGGAAAATTATGATGACAGGTATGGGTCATCAGCTGACCCCCAGCTGTCATGAAAACCTTTTTGTGATCACGTGACGGGGGCGCCGATTGGCAGGATCAGTGACGCGCTTCCAGTCAGTACGTATTCAATGCCAATGTCCGTGATTGACAGCGGCATTTAACTGGTGGATCTCAGATCTACCTGCAGTTGTTAGAGGCACATGATTGCTGACAAAACCAGCCATCAAGTGCAGGGAAAGATGCCAGCTCAGTGTGCAAAGATCATCAATATCTAATGCAGGCCCATAAGAGACCGAAAATAAAAACCATGTTCTATAGTAAACCACACGCTGCAGTCCCACGTCCTCCATGCGCACACGCGGCTACGTACCATGTACGTTTATTATCAAAAAACAGAACGAGGTAGAGATGTTCTTGTGCTTCTTGCGTCATTTGCTCGCCCAGCTTGAGTACATCTACGGGTGGGACAGGAATTGGGACGCCGTGGTGAAACACTCCGTCTCGGGACATCTTTGGGTCGATAATCTAAAAAGAAAAATGATAACGGCAATGAAGTTTGGGTCGTTCTTCGCAGCCTCCAATGACATTTACTTGTAGACACACAGAGGAATAATCTCTACCAGGCTTTATTTGGACCCATCGTGATCAAGGTGCAGATTACAGTTAAATCCAAAAACAGCTAAGACAACATGGAAAAAAAAAATAATAGGGGAGGAACTGATGTCTACCAGAGCCGGATAGGAGGGGTATCCCCGACACTTGGCCCACACCAAGTCTAAGGCTTCTAGAGTGGAGTCTTCGTCTTCGGACAGCCACCCCGCCCCTCGTCCCTCCATTCCTTTGCGTACCACTATCAAACAATAGAAAAGGTCACAAGTCACAGGCCTGTCATACAGTATCTTACAGATCCTAGAGTGTGATGTAGCCATGTTGGCAGCCATTTTTTTTTTTTGGGGGGGGGGGGGGGAGGTGTAAATTGGTCACGAGAATACCGGCAGCCTGGGCTAATCATAATGAGAGGCATCGCACTGCTCAAACCCAGGGACAGCGGGTGAATAGCCATTTAGCCCACGGAATGGCAGCCTACACTTGGATTAGGCCCAGTTTCACACATCCGGCATTTCACCAGATCCGGCGCATGCAGTGCAGTGCATTCATTTACAGTGGAAGCGCGACACCATGCGGCTGTGTGCTTCATGCACAACCGCATGTGTCCGCATGGTGTCGCGCTTCCACTGTAAATGAATGCACTGTACTGTACCGCATGCATGCCGGATCCGGCGAAATGCCGGATGTGTGAATCGGGCCTTAACGTTTTGGTGTGAGGGACCCTTTAAAATGTATTGAGGGGAAATTTAATTTAAAATTGTGGAAAAGTTTATAAGTAAGAAAAATGTTAAAGAACTTTAAATCTTTCACGCTACAGCCATAAAGGAGATGTTCATGTCAGAGTTTACATAGAGCAAAAAAGCTGCGAAAACTTAAATTACTGATCCTGAGTTATATCCTGTATTATACTCCAGAGCTGCACTCACTATTCTGCTGCAGTCACTGTGTACATGCATTACATTACTGATGCTGAATTTCCTCCTATATTATACTCCAGAGCTGCACTCACTATTCTGCTGGTGCAGTCACTGTGTACATACACTACATTACTGATCCTGAGTTACCTCCTGTATTATACTCCAGAGCTGCACTCACTATTCTGCTGAAGCAGTCACTGTGTACATACATTACTGATCCTGAGTTACCTCCTGTATTATACTCCAGAGCTGCGCTCACTATTCTGCTGGCGCAGTCATTGTACATTACTAATCCCGAGTTACCTCCTATATTATACTCCAGAGCTGCACTCACTATTCTGCAGGGTATAGCTCAGGGTTAGTATATAATGTGCAATGTAAGCTTGTCATAACTGAGTGAGCACAGACAGCCCTACAATGTGGTCACATGCATGGTCTAAACGTAGCCCCCCTACAGCCAATATTAGACCCCATCTCCAAGGACTGTATGATGTATTAAGCGCTTTAACCCTAAGGTGTGTGTTACAGAATAGACTGGGTGGGCCAAGTGCTTCTATAAAGCTGATAATTTGGTATGTAAAAACAAATAGGAGGGAAGAAGCTATACTTCTGGGCACTATACCATTTCCATGGGTACTATTTTGTTTCCCCGATTCCTCTCCCCATAGGACCTATTTGCAGTAAGTGACTTACAGCCGTGTCCTACTCGGCTTCCTATGGAATACGATTCGTTTTCGGTGCCCGACGTGTCCTCGCTGCTATAGTCGTGGTAATTCTCTCTGGAGAACGATGGCTTCCCCCGTCCTTGCTTAGAGGGAGTTGTGCTGGAAGAGAAAAATACAAAAACAGTGTAAAGAGAGGAGTATACTGCTGCGCACCACCCCCAATCCGGCAGGCGTGACCCCTGCAATCTGCCCTTTCTCAGGTCTGTAGATTATAAAGGAGGTATACAGCTTGAGAAGTCGCAAACACCGATAAGACCACACACACAGGCCTGTGACGTAGGCCGACATGACAGCTGCATACCCAAATCAGAACACTTTTTTTGCAAAAAAATTGTAAACATGATTTCCTCCGTTTAATAATGCAAAACTACAATGCATCTCAAAGGCTTATTACTTCTGCACCTTATCTGCTCTTACAGGAAACCTGTCAGGTGCAATATGCACCCCGGACCACGAGCAGTTCTGGGTGCATATTGCTAATCCCTGCCCTGACCGTCCCTGTATACACTAGCATAGGTGAAGAGATCTTTAGAAAAGAAGGGAATTTTGTTTACTTACCGTAAATTCCTTTTCTTCTAGCTCCTATTGGGAGACCCAGACAATTGGGTGTATAGCTTCTGCCTCCGGAGACCACACAAAGCATTACACTAAAAAGTGTAACCCCTCCCCTCTGCTATACACCCTCCCGTGCATCACGGTCTCCTCAGTTTTGGTGCAAAAGCAGGAAGGAGGAAACTTATAAATTGGCCTAAGGTAAATTCAATCCGAAGGATGTTCGGAGAACTGAAACCATGAACCAAAAGAACAATTCAACATGAACAACATGTGTACACAAAAGAACAACAGCCCGAAGGGAACAGGGGCGGGTGCTGGGTCTCCCAATAGGAGCTAGAAGAAAAGGAATTTACGGTAAGTAAACAAAATTCCCTTCTTTGTCGCTCCATTGGGAGACCCAGACAATTGGGACGTCCAAAAGCAGTCCCTGGGTGGGTAAAAGAATACCTCGATAAAAAGAGCCGAAAAACGGCCCCCTCTTACAGGTGGGCAACTGCCGCCTGAAGGACTCGCCTACCTAGGCTGGCATCTGCCGAATCATCGGCATGCACCTGATAGTGTTTCGTGAAAGTGTGCAGACTAGACCAGGTAGCTGCCTGACACACCTGCTGAGCCGTAGTCTGGTGTCGCAATGCTCAGGACACCGACGGCTCTGGTAGAATGGGCTTTCAGCCCTGCAGGAATCGGATCTCCTTCGCACAAAGCATAAAAACTGAGGGGCCCGTGATGCACGGGAGGGTGTATAGCAGAGGGGAGGGGTTACACTTTTTAAAGTGTAATACTTTGTGTGGCCTCCGGAGGCAGAAGCTATACACCCAATTGTCTGGGTCTCCCAATGGAGCGACAAAGAAAGTATTTGTAAAGAGCCTTTATTATATGCTGTGTATTGCTACAGAGCCTTTATCATATGCTAATGAGTATTTCTTAAGAGCTTTTATTATATGCTAATGTATATTTCTACAGAGTCTTTATCATATGCTGAGTATTTCTACAGATCCTTTATCATATGCTAATGCGTATTTCTACAGATCCTTTATCATATGCTGAGTATTTCTAAAGATCCTTTATCATATGCTAATGCGTATTTCTACAGATCCTTTATCATATGCTGAGTATTTCTAAAGATCCTTTATCATATGCTAATGAATATTTCTTCAGAGCCTTTATCATATGCTAATGAGTTTCTACAGAGCCTTTATCATATGCTAATGAGCATTTCTACAGAGCCTTTATCATATGCTAATGAGTATTTCTAAAGATCCTTTATCATATGCTAATGCACATTTCTACAGAACCTTTATCATATGCTAATGAATATTTCTACAGAGCCTTTATCATATGCTAATGAATATTTCTACAGAACCTTTATCATATGCTAATGAATATTTTTACAGAGCCTTTATCATATGCTAATGATTATTTCAACAGAGCCTTTATCATATGCTAATGTGTATTTCTACAGAGCCTTTATCATATGCTAATGAGTATTTCAACAGAGCCTTTATCATATTTCAACAGAGCCTTTATCATATGCTAATGAGTATTTCAACAGAGCCTTTATCATATGCTGAGTATTTCTACAGAGCCTTTATCATATGCTAATGAGTATTTCTACAGAGCCTTTATCCCATGCTAATGAGGCCAGGGACCAGTCACAAAGGTGTTAATTCCCCTGGCTAGTTGGCCCCCTTAGCAGGTAAGCACAAGGACGTGCTAACATGCTAATGAATGTGCAGCGTCAGAGGATGATCTCACTCACCTCTCCGCCATCACGTCAGACTCCTGGATTTCGGCTCAGTGTGCATGATCTTGGACTTTCGGTCATTCGCACTACGTACGCATCCTGGCTTCAAATTCATGTAGTGTGCATTACCGAAAATCCAGGATCATGCGCACTGAGCCGAAATCCAGGAGGTCGCAGCAATCAGGTGGAGGATATCAATGGTTAGTTTCTTTTACAAAAGATCCCTGCACCTTAAAATTGAACCAAAAGGTACCCATTTTCTCCACTGAACAGGTCCAATGTGTGTATTACCTGGTTCTGTCGGAGGCGGCACTGCTGCTGCTGGTCGTGCTGGATTCAGAGTCTGAGCTGCTGCGGGGAAGATTACAGTCAGTGCGGTAGATTAAAAAACTTTTCTTCACCTCTTGGTTGCTGAAGCCATTTGTAGGTAAATCTTTAGTAAAAAAAAATAAATAAATAAATAAAAAAAAAAAAAAAAAAAAAAAAAAGATGCATTGAAAGCATTAAATAAATGCATTAATTCCGCCCCAGGAATCTTAATAAAAGCAGACTGTGCTCCCGCCTGCTGGTAAAGAAGTGCATTAATAGGTTTCACAAAGGCCGGAATGGTTACTGGAGGCACAGTAAACTGTGGGGTACCACTGACTACATAGGGTGTTAAAGGGAAGAGGTTAACCCATGGGTGGCTCTTTAGGTGTCCTAGTCTATCAGCACCATTTAAGGACAGAGAAAATTAAGAGAAAGACCCTTACTCAGCAGGCACAACACCCCCGGACTGCTCACCTATAGAGGCATCTTCTGCAGACTTGTCGCTGTCGCTCTCACTATCGGAGCTAGACGTAGGACGGGGACTCCGGACTCTCTTCCGCTGCCTCTGGGACCCCCCCATAATAGAGAGCTGAGGGGGTCCGATCGGACTGCTGATTTTCCCTGATGCCAGTTGGTTATCCCTGTTTTTTGGAGGCCTCCCGGGTCTCTTTGGAGGTCCCGCGGTTTTGGGATTCTTCTTTGAGAAAAGGACAGAGGTCCTTCTACCAACTTCATGTGCAGGGGTGGAAGAAGTGTTTGGGCCCAGTCCTGAGAGAGGAATAAAAAGACAGGTAGAGATAGCAAAAGACGTGAAGACCCAGAGCAGACGAGAGTGTCAGGTTCAGTGGTGGAGGAGGAGAACGGGAAAAAAGAATGAGAGAAGAATAAAGGGAGGAGGAGACGGAAGGAAAAGAGTTTATTCTCTCTGGACAATACAATATGAACAGCCTAATAAAGAATAGTTGAAAATCTGGAGAGTCGGTCACCGATGAAGCACTGCAAAACGACAGCTCTTCCTGCGCACTAAAAAACACAAAAACGCTAAAATCGGAAGTTTTAGATAAACACGCTTTATTGAAAAAAAGATTAAAAAAAGTTCCAAAAGTACAGTGCTCAATACAATGATAAAAAAACTGCGCAAAAAGAGCGGTACAAACACTATAAAAAAAAAAACAAAAAAAACATTCAGCAGACAAGACATGTTCATTATGTACAGTGACAAAACTGAGGAATGAGAATATATATATATATATATATATATAAAACATTTTTTTATATTATATATATATATATATATATATATATATATATATATATATATATATATATATATATATATAAACATTTTTATATATATATATATATATATATATATATATATATATATATATATATATATATATATATATATATATATATATATAAAAATGTTTTATATATAATATATTAAAAAAAATATTATATATAAATTAAAAAAATTAATATATATAAAAAATATATATTAAAAATATATATATTTATATACTAAAAAAATATATATAATATATATATTTTTAATATATTATATATATATATATATATATATATATATATATATATATATATATATATATATATATATATATTTTAATATTAAAAATGTATATATATTAAAAAAAATAATATATATTTATATTTTATTTTTTTATATATACATACATACATACATACATACATATATATACACACATATATACACAGTACAGGCCAAAGGTTTGGACACCTTCTCATCTCTAGAACAACTGTTAAGAGGAGACTTTGTGCAGCAGCCTTCATGGTAAAATAGCTGCTTGGAAACCACTGCTAAGGACAGGCAACAAGCAGAAGAGACTTGTTTGGGCTAAAGAACACAAGGAATGGACATTAGACCAGTGGAAATCTGTGCTTTGGTCTGATAAGTCCAAATTTGAGATCTTTGGATCCAACCATCGTGTCTTTGTAGAAAAGGTGAACGGATGGACTCTACATGGCTGGTTCCCACCGTGAAGCATGGTGGAGGAGGTGTAATGGTGTGGGGGGGCTTTGCTGGTGACAATGTTGGGGATTTATTCAAAATTGAAGGCATACAGAACCAGCATGGCTACCACAGCATCTTGCAGCGGCGTGCTATTCCATCCGCTTTGCGTTTAGTTGGACCATCATTTATTTTTCAACAGGACAATGACCCCAAACACATCTCCAGGCTGTGTAAGGGCTATTTGACTAAGAAGGAGAGTGATGGGGTGCTACGCCAGATGACCTGGTCTCCAGTCACCAGACCTGAACCCAATCGAGATGGTTTGGGGTGAGCTGGACCGCAGAGTGAAGGCAAAAGAGCCAACAAGGGCTAAGCATCTCTGGGAACTGCTTCAAGACTGTTGGAAAACAATTTCCGGTGACTACCTCTTGAAGCTCATCAAGAGAATGCCAAGAGTGTGCAAAGCAGTAATCAAAGCAAAAGGTGGCTGCTTTGAAGAACCTAGAATATAAGACAGATTTTCAGTTGTTTCACACTTTTTTGTTACGTATTCCATTCCACATGTTCTCATTCATAGTTTTGATGCCTTCAATGTGAATCTACAATTTTCAGTCATGAAAATAACGAAAACTCTTTGAATGAGAAGGTGTGTCCAAACGCTTTGTCTGTACTGTGTGTGGCCCCTAGTCCACGTATGAGGGGGCTGCTGCAATGTGACCCCTATAAGCTTTCAGTATAAGGCAGCGAGGCCATCGAGCTGTGCAGGGAACTGCGGCGGCTGCCAATCAAGTGAATGCAGCTCCCTGCGCAGCCGGATGAAATCATTGTTGTAAACTAAAGGAAACTTCCCATGAAAAGAAAAAAGAAAAAAAAATGCAACTTTCCACTCACTGGCAGCAAGCAGAGATGTAATTTTGTTTCCTGTCACACAAAGGATTGAAAAAGTCCTGAACTAACGCACAAGTTGCAGTCATATCTGGTCTACTCGATCCAGACTATGCATTAGTCATGCAAACGAGAAGGTTTCTATTCACTGACTGCACGCACGCTAACTTGAAACATCAAAGACCGAAATAAAAAAAAAGTTGCAGAACTTTTTTCAATCTATTTATACAAAGCTGGAAGACATCTTTAAAGCGCACCAATCACCAGGATTTTCCTATATAACCTAAAGCCAGTGCTATACTGGCACCATCAGGCTGATTCTATACAATAGTTGTCAGCTCGGGTGTATAGGATTTGAAACACAAGCAAGTAACGTTTGTAAAATAAAGTTTTTTTGATTGGCAGCAGCTGCCGAGCTGCTAACACCTGGGGTGGGTATTAATCGTGATTCCTGCCCAACCGGCCTGTCCGCAGTCCCACTTTTATGCTTATTCCATTATAGACATGTGTGGCTATTAATCATTGCAGCTAAAAAGGACCTGTGCTGATGTCATACCCATGTGACTGGAAGGGGCGGGGCCTCAGCCAACAGGGAAAAGAAGGGAATTTTGTTTACTTACCGTAAATTCCTTTTCTTCTAGCTCCTATTGGGAGACCCAGACAATTGGGTGTATAGCTATGCCTCCGGAGGCCACACAAAGTATTACACTTAAAAGTGTAAACCCCTCCCCTCTGCTATACACCCTCCCGTGCATCACGGGCTCCTCAGTTTTGGTGCAAAAGCAGGAAGGAGGAAACTTATAAATTGGTCTAAGGTAAATTCAATCAGAAGGATGTTCGGAGAACTGAAACCATGACCAAGAACAATTCCATAAATAATAGCCCGAAGGGAACAGGGGCGGGTGCTGGGTCTCCCAATTGGAGCTAGAAGAAAAGGAATTTACGGTAAGTAAACAAAATTCCCTTCTTCTTTGTCGCTCCATTGGGAGACCCAGACAATTGGGACGTCCAAAAGCAGTCCCTGGGTGGGTAAAAGAATACCTCGGTAAAAGAGCCGTAAAACGGCTCCTTCCTACAGGTGGGCAACCGCCGCCTGAAGGACTCGCCTACCTAAGCTGGCATCTGCTGAGCGTAGGTATGCACTAGATAGTGCTCCGTGAAGGTGTGCAGACTCAACCAGGTAGTCGCCTGACACACCTGCTGAGCCGTAGCCTGGTGCAGTAACGCCCAGGACGCACCCACGGCTCTGGCAGAATGGGCCTTCAGCCTTGAAGGAACCGGAAGCCCAGCAGAGCGGTAGGCTTCAAGAATTGGCTCCTTGATCCACCGAGCCAAGTTGACTTGGGAGCTTGCGACCCTTTACGCTGGCCAGCGACAAGGACAAAGAGCGCATCCGAGCGGCGCAGGGGCGCCGTACGAGAATGTAGAGTCTGAGTGCTCTCACCAGACCTAACAAGTGCAAATCCTTTTCACATTGGTGAACCGGATGAGAACAAAAAGAAGGTAAGAAGATATCCTGATTGAGATGAACAGAGGATACCACCCTCGGGAGAAATTCCGGAACCGGACGCAGAACCACCTTGTCCTGGTGAAACACCAGGAAGGGGGGCTTTGCATGACAGCGCTGCTATGTCAGACACTTTGCGGAGTGACGTGACTGCCACTAGGAAGACCACCTTCTGCGAAATTCGTGAAAAAGAATATCAATCATTGGCTCGAAGTGTGGTTTCTGAAGAGCCGGTATCACCCTGTTCCGATCCCAGGGTTCTAGCCGACGCTTGTAAGGAGGGACTATGTGGCAAACCCACTGCAGGAACGTGCGTACCTGAGGGAGTTTGGCTAGACGCTTTTGAAAACAACACAGAAAGCGCCGAAGCTTGTCCCTTGAGGGAACCGAGAGACGACCCCTTTTCCATTCCGGATTGAAGGAAGGACAGAAAGTGGGCAAGGCGCATGGTCAGAGAGTAAAACTCTGATCAGAGCACCAGGATAAGAAGATCTTCCACGTCCTGTGGTAGATCTTGGCGGACGTTGGTTTCCTGGCTTGTCTCATAGTGGCAATGACCTCTTGAGATAACCCTGAAGACGCTAGGATCCAGGACTCAATGGCTACGCAGTCAGGTTGAGGGCCGCAGCATTCAGATGGAAAAACAGCCCTTGAGACAACAAGGCTGACCGGTCTGGTAGTGTCCACGGTTGGCCTACCGTGAGATGCCACAGATCCGTGTACCACGACCTCCTCGGGCAGTCTGGAGCGACGAGGATGGCGCGGCGGCAGTCGGATCTGATCCTGCGTAACGCTCTGGGCAGCAGTGCCAGAGGAGAAATACGTGAGGCAGTGGAAACTGCGACCAATCCTGAACTAATGCGTCTGCCGCCAGAGCTCTGTGATCTTGAGAACGTGCCATGAATGCCGGGACCCTGTTGTGCCGGGACGCCACTAGGTCGACGTCCGGCTTCCCCCAGCGGCAACAAATCTCTTGAAACACGACCAGTCGAAGAGACCATTCCCCTGCGTCCATGCCCTGGCGACTGAGAAAGTCTGCTTCCCAGTTTTCTACGCCCGGGATGAGAACTGCGGAGATGGTGGAGGCTGTGGCTTCCACCCACAGCAGAATCCGCCGGACTTGCTGGAAGGCTTGCCGACTGCTTGTGCTGCCTTGGTGGTTGATGTATGCCACCGCCGTGGCATTGTCCGACTGAATTCGGATCTGCCTGCCTTCCAGCCATGGCTGGAACGCTTTTAGGGCTAGAACACTGCCCTTACCTCCAGAACGTTGATCTGGAGGGAGGACTCTGCTGAGCTCATGTACCCTGAGCCCTGTGGCGGAGGAAGACTCCCTGACAGACTCGCGTCCGCCGTGACCACAGCCCAGGATGTGTGCAGGAAGGATTTTTCCTTCGACAAGAGTGGGAAGAAGCCACCACTGAAGGGAGGCCATGGCTGCCCGAGAAGGAGCAACGTTCTTGTCGAGGGACGTCGATTTGCTGTCCCATTTGCGGAGAAAGTCCCAATAAAGTGGGCGCAGATGAATCTGCGCAAACGGAGCTGCCTCCATTGCTGCCACCAACTTCTCTAGGAAGTGCATGAGGCGCCTCAAAGGGTGTGACTGGGCTCGAAGGAACGATTGCACCCCTGTCTGTAGTGAACGCTGTTTGTCCAGCGGAAGCTTCACTATCGCTGAAAGAGTATGAAACTCGATGCCGAGATATGTCAGTGATTGGGCCGGTGTCAATTTTGACTTGAGGAAAAATTGATGAACCACCCGAATCTCTGGAGAGTCTCTAGGGCAATGTTCAGGCTGTGTTGGCGTGCCACCCGAGAGGGTCCTTGACCAGCAGATTGCCTGAGAGAGTAGGACCGCTACCACCGTTGTCAGACCTTGGTGAAGGCCCGTAGGGCTGTCACCAGGCCGGCCGTTAGTGCCACGAACTGAAAGTGTTTGTTCCCTATGGCGAAGCGCAGGAAGCGCTGATATGCTGGTACAATCGGCACGTGGAGATAAACTTCCCTGATGTCGATTGATGCTAGGAAGCCTCCTTGGGCCATCAAGGCGATGGCAAGCGGAGAGATTCCATCCGGAACCGTCAGGTTCTCTGTCCGTTGAGCAGTGTGAAGTCCAGAATAGGGCGGAGTGATCTGTCCTATCTGGTACCACGAACAAGCTGGAGTAAAAAGCCGCGACTACGTTCTTGAATGGGAACGAGGATCGCAACTCCTCCTGCTTTCGGAGTGTTCACCGCCTGGAAACGTGCATCGGCTCGTCCGGGGGACGGAGATGCTCTGAATCAACGAGTCGGAGGACGAGAACTGAGCTCTATCCTGTGACCGTAAGACAGAATGTCTTCTACATCGGTCTTGGACATGTGGGGACCACTCCCCTGACCTGGACCGCCATGCAGAAAAGGTCCTCTGTGCACGGCGGGGGATGAAAATACCACCGCCTGAAACGTCAAAGACGCTAATTGCGAAGCACAGGATGACCGCATTGACCTGAGCAGAGCAGCTGAAAAGCCTGGAGTGCCCACCCCTGCAAAGGCTGGGGCAACGGACGCGCCTATGGCTTCATAGATGGATCTCATTAGGAGTTCTATCTGTCTGTCCGTGGCATTCTTGAGCGTGGGCCCGCCAGCCACTGCTACTACAGATCTAGCCGCCGGTCAAGAGACTGGAGGGCACTTTATGACACTGAGCCCAAACCTTAACAACGTCAGAGGGGAAGGGACAACGTGTGTTATAAGGCGTTCTGTGCTTCTGGACAGTATCTGTGAAGCCTTGAGCCACGTCCGGGCAGAGTCCTGGGTTGCGACCTCCGCCCCATCCTCTAGAGGGTCCTCAAGCTGAGACCCTTGAAGAAGTCAGGGAAGATTCCAAGCAAGGCTGTTTAGCCGGACTGGGACTGCGGTTCGTGCTGGAGTTCACCTCGTAATAACTAGAGGCCACCCCAGGATCACGCTTCGTCGCAGACCGATAGAGGCCTGGGGCGATCCCGCAGTGCCCGGGGCCTGTGTAAGGGGCCGGGCTGGACTGCAAACTCCTAGTCTCTTAGCCGACATTTTGTCCCTAGCCTGAGACATGGATAGTGAAAATGACCTAGAGAGTTTCTCAGCAAGCTGTAACTCTGTCCCTGCCGCCTGGACAGGGAACGCCGGCGAAGCTCAACAGTGCCCCCGACCCGGCTGAGCGAGAGCCACATGGCCCGAGCAATGTTCACAGTGATCCCTGAGGATACATATGTACCGCCGAACTGTGAAACTGTATACAAACATTACATTATATATATACAGTGCATCACATATACAGTTCATCACTCTAGGGGGCCCAGCATGGAGAAGAAGCCCCCTGGTGTACCGACCCTGAAGCAGTATGTGCTGCTGAAACATGGCTGTCGGCGTACAGTGGATGGGGGAGCCGTGGGCGTAACCCCAAAAATGCGGGAATCTGGTGCCCTGAGTGAAACGTGAGGGAGGCGGAGTACAGCCAAGTGTGCTCCAGCCGTCACTGCTAGCCTCCGACTGACCGTCCCGCCCTTCCCTCTGACTGGCAGGGCCAGGGGCGGGAGTTTAAGGCGCTAGGCCGCAAAGCCGGGAGCTAAAGTTACAGACCGCGGCCGGCAAGCAGGCGCGGTCGGCGCGGTAGTCGCCAAGTCTGAGGCGAAGGTGCTCTCTGCACCGTCCCCAAGGGGACGCTGAGTACCTTGCGGGGATCAGTGCCGTAGCGTGAAAAATGAGGGGGGCGGAGGACAGCGAAGTGTGCTCCGGCCCTCACTGTCGGCGTCAGCCCGACTGTCCCGCCCTTCCCCCTGACTGGCAGGTCCGGGGGCGGTAATGATTGAACAGTAGCAGGGCCTTGTCCCTGACGATACCCGGCTCCTGTCCAGCAGATTCCCCAGGGGCTGCGGAGGGAGCACGGTCCCCTGTGCCTGGAGACCGATTAGGATCCCACTTCACCCAGAGCCCTAAAGGGATGGGGAAGGAAAACAGCATGTGGGCTCCAGCCTCTGTACCCGCAATGGGTACCTCAACCTTAACAACACCGCCGACTAGAGTAGGGTGAGAAGGGAGCATGCTGGGGGCCCTGTTATGGGCCCTCTTTTCTTCCATCCGACATAGTCAGCAGCTGCTGCTGACTAAGCTGTGGAGCTATGCGTGTATGTGTGCCTCCTTCGCACAAAGCATAAAAACTGAGGAGCCCGTGATGCACGGGAGGGTGTATAGCAGAGGGGAGGGGTTTACACTTTTAAGTGTAATACTTTGTGTGGCCTCCGGAGGCAGTAGCTATACACCCAATTGTCTGGGTCTCCCAATGGAGCGACAAAGAAAAATGTTTTTTTCCTGGTATCCGCCATGTTGGCTGAGGCCCCGCCTTTTCTGGTCACATGGGTATGACATCAGCACAGGTCCTTTTAGCCACCATGATTTAGACACAACCATTAGTAAAAACACTTTTTATAATGGAATCAGCATAAATAATAGACAGGAGGAACAACAGGCAGGGGGGCAGGAATCACTATGAATACCTACCCCCACTATCTTCTGTCCTTCAAAAATCTGTTCATTTTACAATCTACTTGCTTGTGTTTCAAAACATACATCCCACCTGACAACTAAAGGTATGTATAGAATCAGCCTGATAGTGCCAGTATAGCAGTGGCTTTAGGTTATATAGGAAAATCCAGGTGAATGGTGCTCTTTAAAGACATGATTTCACCCACAACTGAGTAATGTGTTTACCCTTCAAAGCTAGCCAACACACTGCAGTGGTTGCATCATAGGGTATTACCGTATTTTTCGGTTTATAAGATGCACTTTTCCTCCCAAAAATTTGGAAGGAAAATGAGGGGTGTGTCTTAAAATCTGAATATAGCTTACCGTGGGGGCTGTCTGGGCGGTGACCGGGTGCATTCGGGCGGACGGGTGCCTGTGGCTGTGTGCGGGCAGCCAGGTGCCTGTCTGTGCCGGCTGCCTTTGTCCTGGAGGCTGGCCGCCTCTGTGCAGGTGAGCGGCGTGCTGGCTGTGCGGCGAGTGTTCCAGTGTGTACACGGTCCCAGTTTCGACTGATGGCACCGGGAGTCAGCGCGTGCGCAGATTGAGCCCTTGGATGAGCGCTCCATCTGCGCATGCGCCTTTCCAGGCGTCAATTTTAACCGGGACCGCGGACAGACGGACACTCACCGCACCAGCCTGCTCCAACACTGACCCGCCGCCGCCACTACTGACCCACTGCTGTTGCCGCCACAGCTGCCAGCACAACCTCTGCCTCCTGTGACCCCGCTTCACCACCACTGCTGCCCCCCTCCGGTAAGACAACACCGGAGTATAAATCGGACCCCATTTTTATTATTTTTTACCTTTAATCTCTAAATTTGGGGTGCGCCTTATAAAAGGAAAAAATACGGTATATCTGTTCTCACCGCAGGTTTACAGACCCGTGGTGAGAATTAGGGAAGCACAACATTAAATTAGGAAGTTCCAGTCGGACGTGTCCCCTACAAAAAGTCTAAACTGAACGTCCTCATTTCCAGGACAATAAAAGGTGTCTTTTAGCACTGGGACCTTTCACAACTTGCAACAAATTGTGCCGAAAAAAACAATGGGATTCAGTCTATACATTCAATAAGAAACCTACAGAGCAAAATGCAAGGTGCCTGTCCAAAAAAAAAATAAAAAATATATATTATATATATATATATATATATATATATATATATATATATATATATATTCATATTATTCAGTGTACATACCCTTTGCAGTAATGTGCTGTGGAGATTGATATCATCCTCTCCCACAACAAGGACTGGTATATCCCTGCAGTCGCCTGAATGGTTTGCAGCTTTAACACTAGAAGTCCCAGAGAGGGGTCATTTAACATTTCTACCATACCATTGGAACCCTATGGAGCTCGAAAATTCTGGGACTTCTAGTGTTAAAAGGAACAGTGCAAAACCTGAAGGGCCAAGCGAGACCACCAGACAGAGGTCAGGCTCTGAGGACAGGCGGTGTCAGAAGACAACCCCCAATACTTGGCTGCAAAGTTGAGCCGATATAGTGACATTATTTAGAGATATTGGACCCTGGTACATAGTGGAGTGGCCAACAAAAAAGGCCCGAGTAGTGCAAGAAGGTCACCGATTTGCTCCAAGAAGCAGTATTTTACATTTAACCACATGATCTATCCTATGCAACATATAGCAGCATAAAAAAAAAGGCATAGCCATGAAGGCTACCCACAGAAAAAAAAAAAAAAAATTCTAAAAAAACAGAATATAAAGTGCCGCATAGTACTAAAAGACCACACAATTGTAAACAGATGCAGAGACCATACAGAGCTGCAGAAGAGGCCCCTGCTGCTAATCAGAAAGCAGTCACCTAACACAGGTTAGTACCTTTCCCCGTCTCCTGACTGCTGCTCTCTTCTGCAGCACTGTCCGTCTGTCCATCCTTCTCAGAAGGGCCCCGTAAGGGCACGTTGCCTCTCCCGCTCGAGCCGTGATGCTCCATGGCTCCGTCCCTTCTGGACTCTTGCTGGTGGGCCATTTTGCGGCGGATGGATGTGATCTCTTTTCGGATCATCTTGGCCCGGCGCGCCCTTCCGATGCTCTGCTTGCCGGAATTGACCTCGTCCAGCCGGGCTAGCTGGACTTTGAGCTGCTCTTCCAAAGAGAGAGGTTTGCGGTTGTGGGAGGGAGGTGTTCGTTCAATATCTGGTGAAGATGTAACGTGAACCAAGTTATTCAAAACCTAAAAAGTATTTCACATCCCCCCTCAATAAAATTATACAGTAGCATTCTGTATTGCCCACCACTTACCGGCCTCTTTTCCTTGCCGGGTCACCTCATTTCCCTTGCCGACCTGGGGCAAGTGCATTCCAGTCTCAAAGTCGATGCCGATCTTTTCGGCCTGGCGACGCGCCTGTTTGATGACAGTTGCTCCCTGCTCCCGCAGCCGGACGGCCGCCCGGTAGAAGGCGGTGTCTTTAGCGTTCTGCTTGATGGAGTTGTTGAGGAGGAGGTTGAAGTCATTTTCGAACTGATCAAAGTTTTCATAGCGGAACGCTTCTAGGTTGGCTTTCATGGCCTGAAAATCCAGGGGCTTTTTGGATTGTTCATGGTAGTCTGGGACCTTTGAAGAAAATAGAAAAGAAAAAAAAAAAAAGTCAACAGCAAAACATTATACAGTGACTGCAGATTCTTGCTGCAAGCTGAATTATTGGTACGAATGACATTAATTTGAGTAGTGCTGCCGGCAAAGATATCATACATCCAAGTACAATGCAGTAAGAAAGCATACAATCCAGCACGAGACCAGACCTGTAGGATTCCCCACAATCCCTACATTAAAGGGCTATGGCGCTAGGAATAAACAGTCTATTGTGGGAAGTACTGGGGGTCCCGGTGCACTGCTCAGACGACCTTCCATCAGGAATCATGCAGGATTAACTCACTTCATGCCAACTAAAGATATGAAGGCCCTGAACCAACGAGCATTGAAGGATTTGGTCCCAATTCCAGCGCTTACTTGGTCCCGGGTCTAGATCCTGACACCACGAATATCCACTGAGCCAATCCCTGGCTGCGATATAAACGAAACTAGGCCTCAGGCGAAGCCAGGGCCTAAATTTAACGATGCGGCCGACCAGCAGGCACCCTCGGCGCGGTTCTCAGGTGAAAACCAGAGAACCGGCCGGAAATATCACAATAGATACACAGTACACTCTCCCCAACAATAAAGTACAAGAGACCCCCGATAATAACGTCTCAGATACTTAGCTTGTGAGACGCAGGGCCAGGTCCCTGAGGGATGAGTGCTCCGTCCGGCAGGGTCCTGAAAGGGCTGCGGATGGAGACCGGTCTCCTGCAAGGCAGGGAGAACCGTGCTGGCTCCCACTTCAAGCCAGAGCCCGAGGGATGGTGAAGGAGCACGGCATGTAAGGCTCCAGCCTTGAAATCAACCTTAACAACACCGCCGACACAGTGGGGTGAGAAGGGACATGCTGGGGGTCCAGCTTGGACCCGCTTTTCTTCAAACTCTTTCCAAAAATCAAAATCAGATGAGAATGCATGTGTGGATGTGTGCCTCCTGAACACAAAGCATTGAACTGGCTATATTTGGTTATCCAGGGGGTGTATATGCTCGGAGGGAGGGGCTACACTTTTTAGTGTAGTACTTTGTGTGTTCTCCGGAGGCAGAAGCTATACACCCATGGTCTGGGTCTCCCATTACGGAACGATGAAGAAAAGGGAATTTTGTTTACTTACCGTAAATTCCTTTTCTTCTAACTCCTATTGGGAGACCCAGACAATTGGGTGTATAGCTTCTGCCTCTGGAGGCCACAGAAAGTATTACACTTTAAAAAGTGTAACCCCTCCCCTCTGCCTATACACCCTCCCGTGGATCACGGGCTCCTCAGTTTTGGTGCAAAAGCAGGAAGGAGAAAACTTATAAATTGGTCTAGGGAAAATTCAATCCGAAGGATGTTCGGAGAACTGAAGACCATGAACCAAAAGAACAATTCAACATGAACAACATGTGTACATAAAAGAACAACCAGCCCGAAGGGAACAGGGGCGGGTGCTGGGTCTCCCAATAGGAGCTAGAAGAAAAGGAATTTACGGTAAGTAAACAAAATTCCCTTTTTCTTTGTCGCTCCATTGGGAGACCCAGACAATTGGGACGTCCAAAAGCAGTCCCTGGGTGGGTAAAAGAATACCTCAATAAAAAGATCCGAAAACGGCCCCCTCTTACAGGTGGGCAACCGCCGCCTGAAGGACTAGCCTACCTAGGCTGGCGTCTGCCGAAGCATAGGTATGCACTTGATAGTGCTTCGTGAAAGTGTGCAGACTAGACCACGTAGCTGCCTGACACACCTGCTGAGCCGTCGCCCGGTGCCGCAATGCCCAGGACGCACCCACGGCTCTGGTAGAATGGGCTTTCAACCCTGAAGGGGGCGGAAGCCCGGAAGAACGGTAGACCTCGAGAATCGGTTCCTTGATCCACCGAGCCAAGGTTGACTTGGAGGCCTGAGAGCCTTTACGCTGGCCAGCGACAAAGACAAAGAGCGCATCTGAACGGCGCAGGGGCGCCGTGCAAGACACGTAGAACCGGAGTGCTCTCACTAGATCCAAAGAGTGCAAATCCTTTTCACATCGGTGAATTGGATTAGGGCAAAAGGAAGGCAAGGAGATATCCTGATTTAGATGAAAAGGGGATACCACCTTAGGGAGAAATTCCGGGACAGGACGCAGAACCACCTTATCCTGGTGAAAAACCAGGAAGGGGGCTTTGCATGACAGCGCTGCCAGCTCAGACACTCTCCGAAGTGATGTGACTGCCACCAGGAAGGCCACCTTCTGCGAAAGACGTGAGAGAGAGACATCCCGCAGCGGCTCAAAAGGTGGTTTTTGAAGAGCCGTCAGGACCCTGTTAAGATCCCAGGGTTCCAACGGACGTTTGTAAGGTGGGACTATGTGGCAGACCCCCTGCAGGAACGTGCGGACCTGCGGAAGCCTGGCTAGACGCTTTTGAAAAAACACGGAGAGCGCCGATACTTGGCCCTTGAGAGAGCCGAGGGACAAACCCTTGTCCATCCGGATTGAAGGAATGAAAGAAAAGTGGGTAAGGCAAACGGCCATGGAGGAAAACCGTTATCAGCGCACCAGGATAGGAAGATTTGCCAAGACCTGTGATAGATCTTGGCGGACGTTGGTTTCCTGGCCTGTCTCATAGTGGCAATGACATCCTGAGATAACCCTGAAGACGCTAGGAGCCAGGACTCAATGGCCACACAGTCAGGTTGAGGGCCACAGAATTCAGATGGAAAAACGGGCCTTGTGACAGCAAGTCTGGCCGGTCTGGAAGTGCCCACTGTTGACCCACCGTGAGATGCCACAGATCCGGATACCACGACTGCCTCGGCAAGTCTGGAGCGACGAGAATGGCGCGACGGCAGTCTGACCTGATCTTGCGTAGTACTCTGGGCAGCATCGCCAGAGGGGGAAACACATAAGGCAGTCGAAACTGCGACCAATCCTGGACTAAAGCGTCCGCTGCCAGAGCTCTGTGATCCTGAGACCGTGCCATGAAGGCCGGGACCTTGTTGTGCCGTGACGCCATGAGATCGACGTCCGGCGTTCCCCAGCGGTGACAGATCTCTCGAAACACGTCTGGGTGCAGAGACCATTCCCCCGCGTCCATGCCCTGACGACTGAGAAAACTGCTTCCCAGTTTTCTACGCCCGGGATGTGAACTGCGGAGATGGTGGAGCCTGTGGCTTCCACCCACTGCAGAATCCACCGGACTTCCTGGAAGGCCAGACGACTGCGAGTGCCGCCTTGGTGGTTTATGTAGGCGACGGCAGTGGCGTTGTCCGACTGGATTCGGATCTGCCTGCCGTCCAGCCACCGATGGAAAGCAAATAGGGCTAGATATACTGCCCTTATCTCCAGGATATTGATCTGAAATGACGATTCTATCGGAATCCAGGTTCCCTGAGCCCTGTGGTGGAGAAAAACCGCTCCCCAACCTGACAGGCTCGCGTCCGTGGTGACCACGGCCCAGGTTGGGGGTAGGAAGGATTTTCCCCGGGACAGAGATGTGGGTAGGAGCCACCACTGAAGTGATGTTTTGGTTGCAAGGGAAAGAGATGTTCTTGTCGAGGGAAGCCGCAGTCTTGTCCCATTTGCGAAGAATGTCCCATTGGAGTGGCCGTAGATGGAATTGCGCGAACGGCACTGCCTCCATAGCTGCAACCATCTTCCCCAGGAAGTGCATGAGGCACCTTAAGGGGTGTGACTGACTCCGAAGAAGTGATTGCACCCCTGCCTGCAGAGAAAGCCGTTTGTCCCGCGGTAGCTTGACTAACGCTGGCTGGGTATGAAACTCCATCCCTAGGTAAGTCAGTGATTGGGTCGGTGTCAACTTGGATTTCGGGAAATTGATGATCCACCCGAACTGCTCGAGATTCGCCAGAGCGACGGTAAGGCTTTGTTGACATGCCACCCGAGAAGGGGCCCTGACTAGGAGATCGTCTAAGTAGGGGATCACCGAGTGGCCCTGAGAGTGCAGGACCGCCACGACGGATGCCATGACTTTGGTGAAAACCCGTGGGGCTGTCGCCAGGCCGAAAGGCAATGCCACGAACTGGAGGTGTTCGTCTCCGATGGCGAAACGCAGGAAACGATGTTCGGGTGCGATCGGCACATGGAGATAAGCATCCTTGATGTCGATCGATGCTAGGAAGTCTCCTTGTGACATCGAGGCGATGACCGAGCGGAGAGATTCCATCCGAAACCGTCTGGTTCTCACATGTCTGTTGAGTAGCTTGAGGTCCAGAACGGGACGGAATGACCCGTCCTTTTTTGGCACCACGAACAAGTTGGAGTAAAATCCGCGACCACGTTCCTGAAGGGGAACGGGAATCACAACTCCTTCCATCTTCAGAGCGTCCACTGCCTGAAAAGAAGGCAATTTTGTTTACTTACCGTAAATTCCTTTTCTTCTAGCTCCAATTGGGAGACCCAGACAATTGGGTGTATAGCTACTGCCTCCGGAGGCCACACAAAGTATTACACTTAAAAGTGTAAGGCCCCTCCCCTTCTGGCTATACACCCCCCCGTGGGATCACGGCCTCCTCAGTTTTAGTGCAAAAGCAAGAAGGAGGAAAGCCAATAACTGTTTTAAATACAAATTCAACCCGAGAAACAGCCTCGGAGAACTGAACTGTTCAACATGAACAACATGTGCACCCGAAAAAAAAAAAAAACTTCCTAAGAAAACAGGGCGGGTGCTGGGTCTCCCAATTGGAGCTAGAAGAAAAGGAATTTACGGTAAGTAAACAAAATTCCCTTCTTCTTTGTCGCTCCTAATTGGGAGACCCAGACAATTGGGACGTCCAAAAGCAGTCCCTGGGTGGGTAAAAGAATACCTCGTGATAGGGCCGTCAAACAGCCCTTTCCTACAGGTGAGCCACCGCCGCCTGAAGGACTTGTCTACCTAGGCCGGCATCCGCCGAAGCGTAGGTATGCACCTGATAATGCTTGGTAAAAGTGTGCAGACTCGACCAGGTAGCCGCCTGGCACACCTGCTGAGCCGTAGCCTGGTGCCGTAATGCCCAGGACGCACCCACGGCTCTGGTAGAATGGGCCTTCAGCCCTGATGGAATCGGAAGCCCAGCCGAACGGTAGGTGTGAAGAATTGGTTCCTTGATCCACCGCGCAAGGGTGGATTTGGAAGCTTGCGACCCTTTACGCTGACCAGCGACAAGGACAAAGAGTGCATCCGAGCGGCGCAGAGACGCCGTGCGGGAAATGTAGATCCTGAGTGCTCTCACCAGATCCAATAAATGCAAACCCTTTTCAAATTGGTGAACTGGATGCGGACACAAAGACGGTAAAGTGATATCTTGATTGAGATGAAAGGAAGATACCACCTTGGGAAGAAATTCTGGAATTGGACGCAGAACTACCTTGTCCTGGTGAAACACCAGGAATGGAGATCTGCATGATAACGCCGCCAGCTCGGACACTCTCCGAAGAGACGTGACCGCCACTAGAAAGGCCACTTTCTGTGAAAGACGAGAAAGGGAAACCTCCTTCATAGGCTCGAAAGGCGGCTTCTGGAGAGCAATTAGAACCTTGTTCAGGTCCCAGGGCTCCAACGGCCGCTTGTAAGGGGGGACGATATGACAAACCCCTTGCAGGAACGTGCGTACCTGAGGAAGTCGCGCCAGGCGTTTCTGAAAAAATACGGATAGCGCGGAGACTCGACCTTTAAGGGAGCCAAGCGACAAACCTTTTTCCAACCCAGACTGCAGGAAGGAAAGAAAAGTAGGCAATGCAAAAGGCCAGGGAGAAACTCCCTGAGCAGAGCACCAAGATAGGAATATCCTCCACGTCCTGTGGTAGATCTTGGCGGAGGATGGCTTCCTAGCCTGTCTCATGGTGGCAACCACTTCATGAGATAAACCTGAGGCCGCTAGGATCCAGGACTCAATGGCCACACAGTCAGGTTCAGGGCCGCAGAATTCAGATGGAAAAACGGCCCTTGAGACAGCAAGTCTGGACGGTCTGGTAGTGCCCACGGATGGCCTACCGTGAGGTGCCACAGATCCGGGTACCACGACCTCCTTGGCCACACTGGAGCGACGAGAATGGCGCGGCGGCAGTCGGACCTGATTTTGCGGAGCACTCTGGGCAACAATGCCAGAGGTGGGAACACATACGGTAGCCGGAACTGCGACCAATCTTGAACTAAGGCGTCTGCCGCCAGAGCTCGGTGATCGTGAGACCGTGCCATGAAAACCGGGACTTTGTTGTTGTGCCGTGACGCCATCAGGTCGACGTCCGGCATCCCCCAGCGGCGACAGATCTCCTGAAACACGTCCGGGTGAAGGGACCATTCCCCTGCGTCCATGCCCTGGCGACTGAGAAAGTCTGCTTCCCAGTTTTCTACGCCTGGGATGTGGACTGCGGATATGGTGGATGCCATGTCTTCCACCCACGTCAGAATCCGCCGGACTTCCTGGAAGGCTTGCCGACTGCGTGTTCCCCCTTGGTGGTTGATGTATGCCACCGCTGTGGAGTTGTCCGACTGAATTCGGATCTGCTTGCCTTCCAGCCACTGTTGGAAGGCTTGTAGGGCAAGATAGACTGCTCTGATTTCCAGAACATTGATCTGAAGGGTGGACTCTTTCCGAGTCCACGTACCTTGAGCCTTGTGGTGGAGAAACACTGCTCCCCACCCTGATAGACTCGCATCTGTCGTGACCACCGCCCAGGATGGGGGTAGGAACGACTTTCCTTTTGACAATGAGGTGGGAAGAAGCCACCACCGGAGAGATTCCTTGGCTGCCTGAGAGAGGGAGACCTCCCTGTCGAGGGACGTCGACTTCCCGTCCCATTGGCGGAGAATGTCCCATTGTAATGGACGCAGATGAAACTGCGCAAAAGGAACTGCTTCCATTGCTGCTACCATCTTCCCTAGGAAGTGCATGAGGCGCCTCAAGGGGTGCGACTGGCCCTGCAGGAGAGATTGCACCCCTGTCTGTAGCGAGCACTGTTTGTCCAGTGGAAGTTTCACTATCGCTGAGAGAGTATGAAACTCCATGCCAAGATATATTAGTGATTGGGTCGGGGTTAGATTTGACTTTGAAAAGTTGATGATCCACCCGAGACTCTGGAGAGTCTTCAGTGCCACGTTCAGGCTGTGTTGGCATGCCTCTTGAGAGGGTGCCTTGATAAGTAGATCGTCTAAATACGGGATCACAGAGTGACCTTGCGAGTGCAGGACTGCTACTACTGCTGCCATGACCTTGGTGAAGACCCGAGGGGCTGTCGCCAGCCCGAAAGGTAGAGCTACGAACTGCAGGTGTTCGCTTCCTATAACGAAGCGTAGAAAACGCTGATGCTCTGGTGCAATCGGCACGTGGAGATAAGCATCCTTGATGTCTATTGATGCTAGGAAATCTCCTTGAGACATTGAGGCGATAACGGAGCGGAGAGATTCCATCCGGAACCTCCTGGTTTTTACGTGTTTGTTGAGCAGCTTTAGATCCAGGACGGGACGGAACGACCCGTCTTTCTTTGGCACCACAAACAAATTGGAGTAAAAACCGTGGCCTTGTTCCTGAAGAGGAACGGAAGTCACCACTCCTTCCGCCTTTAGAGCGGACACCGCTTGCAGCAGAGCATCGGCTCGGTCGGGCGGTGGAGAAGTTCTGAAGAAACGAGTTGGAGGACGAGAGCTGAACTCTATCCTGTACCCGTGAGACAGAATGTCTCTCACCCAACGGTCTTTGACCTGTGACAGCCAAATGTCGCCAAAGCGGGAGAGCCTGCCACCGACCGAGGATGCGGAGAGAGGAGACTGAAAGTCATAAGGAAGCCGTCTTGGTAACGGTTCTTCCGGCTGGCTTTTTTGGGCGTGATTGAGTCCGCCAAGAATCTGAGCTCCTCTGATCCTTTTGAGTCCTTTTGGACGAGTAGAATTGGGACCTGCCTGAGCCTCGAAAGGACCGAAAACCAGACTGTCCCCTCCTCTGTTGGGGTTTGTTTTGTCTGGGTTGCGGTAAGGCTGAATCCTTACCCTTGGAGTGTTTAATGATTTCATCCAAACGCTCACCAAACAATCGGTCACGAGAAAAAGGCAAACTGGTTAAGCACTTCTTGGAAGAAGAATCTGCCTTCCATTCTCTCAACCACAGGGCTCTGCGTAAAACCACGGAGTTGGCTGATGCCACCGCCGTACGGCTCGTAGAGTCTAGGACAGCATTAATCGCGTAAGACGCGAATGCAGACATTTGAGAGGTCAATGGTGCCACCTGCGGAGCAGATGTACGTGTGACCGTGTCGACCTGTGTAAGGCCAGCTGAAATAGCTTGGAGTGCCCATACGGCTGCGAATGCTGGCGCCAACGACGCTCCAATAGCTTCATAGATGGATTTTAACCAGAGCTCCATCTGTCTGTCAGTGGCATCTTTATGTGCCGCCCCATCTTCCACTGCAACTAGAGATCTGGCTGCAAGCCTGGAGATTGGAGGGTCCACCTTGGGACACTGTGTCCAGCCCTTGACCACGTCAGGGGGAAAAGGATAGCGCGTATCTTTAAGCCGTTTGGAGAAACGCTTATCTGGATAAGCGTGGTGTTTCTGGATTGCGTCTCTAAAGTCAGAGTGGTCCAGAAAAGTGCTTAATTTACGCTTGGGATACCTGAAATGGAATTTCTCCTGCTGTGAAGCTGCCTCCTCCGCAGGAGGAGCTTGTGGAGAAATATCTAACATCTTATTGATGGACGCTATAAGATCATTCACTATGGCGTCACCATCCGGGGTATCTAGATTGAGAGCGGCCCCAGTATCAGAATCCTGATCAGTTACATCCGCCTCATCACACAGAGTCGTCCCGCTGGGACCCTGACCAGTGTGATGAAGTTGAGGGTCGCTCATAGCGAGCCCGCTTAGGTTGTCTGGGACTGTCGTCCGAGTCAGAGCCGTCACCCTGGGGTGTATGTGACACCCCCCGGAGCTAGGAAGTGTTCCAGCTGAGGGGGACCAGGGGGCAATGAACCAACAGTGCCCATGGTCTGAGTTACTGGTCTAGACTGCAATGTTTCAAGAATTTTAGACATAGTCATAGACAATCTGTCAGCAAAAGCTGCAAACTCCGTCCCTGTCACCTGGACAGCATTCACAGGTGGTTCTCCCTGGGTCACCTCTAGCAGAGGCCCCGGCTGAGCAATTGCCACAGGGGCCGAGCACTGCACACAATGGGGGTCAGTGGAACCTGCCGGTAGAGCAGCCCCACATGCGGTACAGGCAGCATATAAAGTCCGTGCCTTGGCACTTTTGCTTTTTGCGGACGACATGCTGTCTCCTTGAGAATCTAAGGAGGGTATATAGCAGAAAATCACCAGCGACCGTACAGTGTAAAGTATTGCCAGCACAAAATACAAAGTACACTATGGCACAAGTGGGGGAGAGCCCTTGAGGGCTGCTTACCGCCCGCTGAAAAGCGGGTGTGAGGTCGTAGAATCCCTTGTCTGGGTCTCCCAGCCTCCCCTCTGCAGCTCAGCGTGCAGGCAGGAATGGCTGCCGGCGTCCTGTGAAGAGGGGCGGACCGTGGGCGTGCCACAAACAAAAGTGCGGGAAACTGCGTCCCACTGTGCCTAGTGTGAGGGCTGGAGTATGTAAAACAGACTCCAGCTCTTAGCGCTGCTGGTCTGTACAGCGTCCCGCCCTCCTCCTGACTGGCAGGTCTGGGGGCGGGAACGATACGAACTAGGCCGCAAAAGCCGGGGACTGTAGTAATCTAGCGCGGCCGTCATATATGCACGGCCAGCGCGGAAGTCCCCGGCGCACCACAAATCCCAGCCGCGACGCAGTAAACACTGACCCCAGCGGCCGGATCGGCCGATCGTACTAAGTCTCCTCACTCAGCAGAGATGTAGTGAGTAACGGCACAAGCGCAGCAGCGCTGTTTACCCCGGCGCACTAACACACCCAGCAATGCTGCAGTGTGCGTGCGGTAAGCACGGGGACACGGAGTACCTTAATGAAGCAGGGTCCTGTCCCTGAGGAAACTCCGCTCCGTATCCAGCAGATCCTCCAGGGGCTGTGGATGGAGCACGGTCTCAGTGCCCGGAGACCGGTCAAGTCCCACTTCACCCAGAGCCCTAATGGGGATGGGGAAGGAATCAGCATGTGGGCTCCAGCCTCCGTACCCGCAATGGGTACCTCAACCTTAACAAACACCGCCGACCGCAAGTGGGGTGAGAAGGGAGCATGCTGGGGGCCCCCGTATGGGCCCTCTTTTCTTCCATCCGACATAGTCAGCAGCTGCTGCTGACTAAACAGTGGAGCTATGCGTGCATGTCTGACCTCCTTCGCACAAAGCATAAAACTGAGGAGCCCGTGATCCCACGGGGGGGTGTATAGCCAGAAGGGGAGGGGCCTTACACTTTTAAGTGTAATACTTTGTGTGGCCTCCGGAGGCAGTAGCTATACACCCAATTGTCTGGGTCTCCCAATTAGGAGCGACAAAGAAAGAGCGTCGGCCTGTGCGGGGGGCGGAGAGGTTATGAAGAAACGAGCCGTAGGTCGGGAGCTGAACTCTATCCTGTAACCATGAGACAGAATGTCTCTCACCCATCGGTCTTGAACATGTGGCCACCAGGCGTCGCCAAAGCGGGAGAGCCTGCCACCGACCGAGGATGTGGCTAGGGGAGGCCGAGAGTCATGAGGAGGCCGTCTTGGAGGCAGTGCCTCCTGCGGCCTTTTGGGGGCGTGACTTGGACCGCCACGCATAGGAGTTCCTCTGGCCTTTCTCCGGCATGTTGGAGGAAGAGGATTGGGGCTTGGCGGAGGGATGAAAGGACCGAAACCTCGATTGGATTTTTCTCTGCTGAGGTCTCTTAGGTTTGGACTGCGGTAAGGAGGAGTCCTTTCCCGAGGATTGCTTAATAATCTCATCCAATCGTTCGCCAAATAAACGGTCGCCAGAAAAAGGCAAACCAGTTAAGAACCTTTTGGAAGCAGAGTCTGCTTTCCATTCGCGCAGCCACATGGCCCTGCGGACTGCCACGGAGTTAGCAGAAGCTACAGCCGTACGGCTAGTGGAGTCCAGGACGGCGTTCATGGCGTAGGACGAAAAGGCTGATGCCTGAGAGGTCAATGAGGAAACATGCGGAGCAGAATTCCGTGTGACAGCATTAATCTCAGCCAGACAAGCCGAGATTGCTTGGAGAGCCCACACAGCCGCAAAGGCCAGGGCGAAAGACGCGCCCGTGGCCTCAGATAGACTTCACCAAGAGCTCTGTCTGTCAGTGGCATCCTTGAGGGATGAGCCATCGGCAACAGACACAATGGACCTAGCAGCCAATCTGGATACTGGAGGATCCACCTTGGGAGAGTGTGCCCAGCCCTTAACGACTTCAGATGGAAAGGGATAACGCGTGTCAGTGTACCTTTTAGCAAAGCGCTTGTCCGGGACCGCCCTGGGCTTCTGGACAGCATCCCTGAAGTTAGAGTGATCAAAAAACGTATTGCGCGTACGTTTGGGGAACCGAAATTGGTGTTTCTCCTGCTGAGAAGCCGACTCTTCTACAGGAGGAGGCGGGGGTGAGAGATCCAACACCTGGTTGATGGACGAGATAAGATCATTTACTAAGGCGTCCCCCTCAGGTGTATCAAGGTTAAGGGCGAAGTCAGGGTCAGAGCCCTGAGCTCCCACGTCCGCCTCGTCCTCCAGAGAGTCCTCAAGCTGGGATCCCGAGCAGCGTGAGGAGGCCAGGGAAGAGTCCCAGCAAGACCGCTTAGCCGGTCTGGGACTGCGGTCCGGGCAGGAGTCCTCCGCCTGAGACCTAGGGGCTAACCTGGGAGCGCGCTGCAGCGCGGACTGAGAGGGGCCTGGAGGAGACAAGCTAACCGGGGCCGGGGCCTGTGGAAGGTCCGGTCTGGATTGCAATGCCTCCAGGAGCTTAGATAACCATTTGTCCATAGACTGTGCAATGGATTGAGAAAGTGACAGAGTTTCTCAGCGAAAGAGGCCAACACCGGTGACTCTGTCCCTGCAGCCTGCTCAGGGGGATCTACATGAGCCGAGGGGCCCACAAGTGCCCGAGGCTCCGGCTGAGCAAGCGTGGCAGGAGTCGAGCATTGCTCACAGTGAGGGTAGGTGGAACCCGCAGGCAACATAGCCCCACAAGAGGTACAGGCCGCGAAAAAAACCTGTGCCTTAGTAGCTTTGCTCCTTGTGGACGACATGCTGTTGTCTCCTAGGAGAGTGACCACTGAGGGTATATGGGAAAAGGGTATACAGCCTGACCGAACAGATAGATATATCTAATACATATAAACACATATATATATATATATATATATATATATATATATATATATATATTCCGGCACCCTAGAGGGACCAGCACCGGGTGACCGGTGTGGCTTACCGACCGCTAACGAGCGGAGTGTGTCCTCCAGATTCCCTGTCGTGGATCCCCCGGAGCTGCAGAGCTGTGTCACTGAGAAGCATCCACCGGCAGAATGCCAAAAAATGGCCGCCGGAGCTCTCAGGGGAGGAGTGGGGCCGAGGGCGGCGCCAGCAAAGAGCGGGAATCTGGGGTCCCCACAGTGGTCAATGAGGGGGGAGGAAGACATGCAGGATGCTCCAGCCCTCACATCCGACGTCATGTCGGTAATCCCGCCCTTACCCCTGACAGGCAGGCCCGGGGGCGGGATTTTCGCGACTAGGCCGCGGCGAAGCCGGGGACTAAATTTGAGGCCGCGCCCGACAAGCAGGCACGGTCGGCGCGGAAGTCCGCCGGACTCCCTCCTTCCACACAAAGCATAAAACTGAGGAGCCCGTGGTCCACGGGAGGGTGTATAGGCAGAGGGGAGGGGTTACACTTTTTAAAGTGTAATACTTTGTGTGGCCTCCGGAGGCAGAAGCTATACACCCCAATTGTCTGGGTCTCCCAATGGAGCGACAAAGAAAGATCTTTAGAAATAGTATTTCTAAAGATCCTTTATAATATGCTAATTGGTGGCTCAGTGGTTAGCACTGCAGTCTTGCAGTGCTGGGGTCCTGGGTTCAAATCCAACTAAAAACACCATCTGCAACTCCCGCTCTCAGTGGCGGGAAGGATTAACCTCCTTAAAATGATAGTGCAACCAAAGTGTCTCTATATTACCCAGCATGTATTTGTACAGATTCCCGGCTCTTTCTTTCGGTCCCTGGAATCTTTAATGATTACCAAATGATTACCTTTGTCTGGGGCACATCCAGATCAAGGGTCCAATTGGCCAAATTACAGAGACCCAAGGACATGGGGGGTATGGCCCTTCCTGATCTGTACATATACTACTTGGCCGGACAATTGAAATACCTGGGTCAATGGACGCTCCCCGGGGTTAGGGGTTCTCCGGAGGGACTCCTGGCAGAGTTCACAGGTGTGGATCTCCTGTGGCCGTTGTTGACGGATCACAGGAGAGACCCTGAGGGTCGTGTCCTCCCGATGCACAAATTGGGGGCCAGGATCTGGAAAGAGGCTAAAGCCATATTCGGATTTCATGATATACCGACTGAGACACCCATATGGTATAACCTGGACCTTCCACACTTCTGTGGGTTGCCGGGGTTTGGCGAATGGAGGACTCGCGGAATAGTCTCCCTGGGATCACTGGTCCAGGATGGTGAACTCCGCCACTTTGCACAACTGCGAACGGAATTCAACTTGCCGGAATCTAATGGGTTTCAGTATCACCAGATTAGGCACGCCTTTCGGGCTCAGTTCTCTGGTCGTGGGGCTAGATTCTCTTCCTTTCCAGTCATTGGAATTATTAGATCGCAGGGCCCTGGCGGTCTTATTTCTAAACTATACTCCTCCCTCATTCGGGCCAAGGCCATGAATAGTCCTCTTTCTGTCCGAGAGAGATGGAGTGCCAGGATCCCTGAAATTGATGATGTAGTGTGGGACGACATTGTCGAATCCCACACGCTGGTCTCTCCTGCAGTTAATAATAGACTGATTCAGTTATATATAATACACCAAAGTTATATCACTCCCCAGAGACTGAACAAGATGAAAAAGACGAATAAATTGGTGGGGATGGGCTATCCGAGATGCGGGAGAGACGGTGCGGATTTCTGGCACATGATATGGGATTGCCGGGTCATTCTCTCCTATTGGAGTGAGGTTGTAACGACTCTTTCCACCATACTTCAAAAAGCGGTTGCTATGTGCCCAATTCTGTGTCTATTTGGGGTGGTAGATGTACACTCCTGGTCCCAAGATGAGAATCTATTAATAAAAAAGGTCCTTTTTCTGGCCCGGAAGGGCATTATACTAAATTGGATGGGCACTCGTCCCCCCAACTAGAGCCTCTTGGATTGCATTGGTAAATGCTATAATTCCGTCAGAACAATTTGTTTATAAGACAAGAGGCTCTTTAAATAAATTCGACAAAGAAGGGAATTTTGTTTACTTACCGTAAATTCCTTTTCTTCTAGCTCATATTGGGAGACCCAGACAATTGGGGTGTATAGCTTCTGCCTCCGGAGGCCACACAAAGTATTACACTTTAAAAAGTGTAACCCCTCCCCTCTGCCTATACACCCTCCCGTGCATCACAGGCTCCTCAGTTTTGGTGCAAAAGCAGGAAGGAGAAAACTTATAAATTGGTCTAGGGTAAATTCAATCCGAAGGATGTTCGGAGAACTGAAAACCATGAACCAAAAGAACAATTCAACATGAACAACATGTGTACACAAAAGAACAACAGCCCGAAGGGCACAGGGGCGGGTGCTGGGTCTCCCAATAGGAGCTAGAAGAAAAGGAATTTACGGTAAGTAAACAAAATTCCCTTCTTTGTCGCTCCATTGGGAGACCCAGACAATTGGGACGTCCAAAAGCAGTCCCTGGGTGGGTAAAAGAATACCTCAATAAAAAGAGCCGAAACGACCCCCTCTTACAGGTGGGCAACCGCCGCCTGAAGGACTCGCCTACCTAGACTGGCGTCTGCCGAAGCATAGGCATGCACTTGATAGTGTTTCGTGAAAGTGTGCAGACTAGATCAGGTAGCTGCCTGACACACCTGCTGAGCCGTAGCCCGGTGCCGCAATGCCCAGGACGCACCCACGGCTCTGGTAGAATGGGCTTTCAGCCCTTAAGGAAGCGGAAGCCCAGAAGAACGGTAGGCTTCGAGAATCGGTTCCTTGATCCACCGAGCCAAGGTTGACTTGGAAGCCTGCGAACGCTTACGCTGGCCAGCGACAAGGACAAAGAGCGCATCTGAACGACGCAGGGGCGCCGTGCGAGACACGTAGAGCCGGAGTGCTCTCACCAGATCCAAAGAGTGCAAATCCTTTTCATATTGGTGAATTGGATTAGGGCAAAATGAAGGTAAGGAGATATCCTGATTGAGATGAAAAGGAGATACCACCTTAGGGAGAAATTCCGGGACCGGACGCAGAACCACCTTATCCTGGTGGAACACCAGGAAGGGGGCTTTGCATGACAGCGCTGCAAGCTCAGACACTCTCCGAAGTGATGTGACTGCCACTAGAAAGGCCACCTTCTGCGAAAGACGTGATAGAGAGACATCCCGCAGCGGCTCGAAAGGTGGTTTCTGAAGAGCCGTTAGTACCCTGTTAAGGTCCCAGGGTTCCAGCGGACGCTTGTAAGGTGGGACTATGTAGCAAACTCCCTGCAGGAACGTGCGGACCTGCGGAAGTCTGGCTAGACGCTTTTGAAAAAATACGGAGAGCGCCGATACTTGGCCCTTGAGAGAGCCGAGTGACAAACCCTTGTCCATCCGGATTGAAGGAATGAAAGAAAAGTGGGTAAGGCAAACGGCCATGGAGGAAGACCGTTATCAGAGCACCAGGATAAGAAGATTTGCCAAGACCTGTAATAGATCTTGGCGGACGTAGGCTTCCTGGCCTGTCTCATGGTGGCAATGACATCCTGAGATAACCCTGAAGACGCTAGGAGCCAGGACTCAATGGCCACAAAGTCAGGTTGAGGGCCACAGAATTCAGATGGAAAAATGGGCCTTGTGACAGCAAGTCTGGGCGGTCTGGAAGTGCCCACGGTTGACCCACCGTGAGATGCCACAGATCCGGATACCACGACCGCCTCGGCCAGTCTGGAGCAACGAGAATGGCGCGACGGCAGTCTGACCTGATCTTGCGTAACACTCTGGGCAGCATCGCCAGAGGAGGAAACACATAAGGCAGTCGAAACTGCAACCAATCCTGAACTAACGCGTCCGCCGCCAGAGCTCTGTGATCCTGAGACCGTGCCATGAATGCCGGGACTTTGTTGTTGTGCCGTGACGCCATGAGATCGACGTCCGGCGTTCCCCAGCGGCGACAGATCTCTCGAAACACTTCTGGGTGCAGAGACCATTCCCCCGCATCCATGCCCTGACGACTGAGAAAATCTGCTTCCCAGTTTTCTACGCCCGGGATGTACACTGCGGAGATGGTGGATGCTGTGGCTTCCACCCACTGCAGAATCCGCCGGACTTCCTGGAAGGCATGACGACTGCGAGTGCCGCCTTGGTGGTTGATGTATGCGACAGCAGTGGCGTTGTCCGACTGGATACGGATCTGCCTGCCCTCCAGCCACCGATGAAAGGCCAATAGGGCTAGATACACTGCCCTTATCTCCAGAAAATTGATCTGAAGGGAAGACTATCGGAGTCCAGGTTCCCTGAGCACTGTGGTGGAGAAAAACCGCTCCCCACCCTGACAGGCTCGCGTCCGTGGTGACCACAGCCCAGGTTGGGGGAAGGAAGGATTTTCCCTGCGATAGAGAATTGGGAAGGAGCCACCACTGAAGTGACGTCTTGGTTGCAAGGGAGAGAGAGACGTTCTTGTCGAGGGAAGTCGACCTCCTGTCCCATTTGCGGAGAATGTCCCATTGGAGTGGCCGTAGATGGAATTGCGCGAACGGCACTGCCTCCATCGCTGCCACCATCTTCCCCAGGAAGTGCATGAGGCGCCTTAAGGGGTGTGACTGATTCCGAAGAAGTGATTGCACCCCTGCCTGCAGAGAAAGCTGTTTGTCCCGCGGTAGCTTGACTACCGCTGACTGTGTATGAAACTCCATCCCGAGGTAAGTCAGTGATTGGGTCGGTGTCAACTTGGATTTCGGGAAGTTGATGATCCACCCGAATTGCTGGAGAGTCGCCAGAGCGACGGTAAGGCTGTGTTGACACGCCACCCAGGAGGGTGCCCTGACTAGGAGATCGTCTAAGTAAGGAATCACCAAGTGGCCCTGAGAGTGTAGGACCGCCACGACGGATGCCATGACTTTGGTGAAAACCCGTGGGGCTGTCGCCAGGCCGAAAGGCAATGCCACGAACTAAAGGTGTTCGTCCCCGATGGCGAAACGCAAGAAGCGTTGATGTTCGGGTGCGATCGGCACGTGGAGATAAGCATCCTTGATGTCGATCGATGCTAGGAAGTCTCCTTGTGACATCGAGGCGATGACTGAGCGGAGAGATTCCATCCGAAACAGTCTGGTTCTCACATGTTTGTTGAGCAGCTTACGGTCCAGAACGGGACGGAATGATCCGTCCTTTTTTGGCACCACGAACAAGTTGGAGTAAAAGCCGCGACCACGTTCCTGAAGGGGAACGGGGGTCACAACTCCTTCTGTCTTCAGAGTGTCCACTGCCTGAAAAAGTGCGTCGGCCTGAGCGGGGGGCGGAGAGGTTCTGAAGAAACGAGCCACAGGACGAGAGCTGAACTCTATCCTGTAACCGTGAGACAGAATGTCTCTCACCCATCGGTCTTGAACATGTGGCCACCAGGCGTCGCCAAAGCGGGAGAGCCTGCCACCGACCGAGGATGCGGCTAGGGGAGGCCGCGAGTCATGAGGAGGCCGCCTTGGAGGCAGTGCCTCCTGCGGCCTTTTGGGGACGTGACTTGGACCACCATGCATAGGAGTTCCTCTGGCCTTTCTCCGGCCTGCTGGACGAAGAGGATTGGGGCTTGGCGGAGGGACGAAAGGACCGAAACCTCGATTGTATTTTCCGTTGCTGAGGTCTCTTAGGTTTGGACTGGGGTAAGGAGGAGTCCTTTCCCTTGGATTCCTTAATAATCTCATCCAATCGTTCGCCAAACAAGCTGTCGCCAGAAAACGGCAAACCGGTTAAGAACCTCTTGGAGGCCGAGTCTGCCTTCCATTTGCGCAGCCACATGGCCCTGCGGACTGCCACAGAGTTAGCGGATGCCACAGCTGTACGGCTAGCAGAGTCTAGGACTGCGTTCATGGCGTAGGAAGAAAAAGCTGACGCTTGAGAAGTCAAAGACGCAACTTGCGGAGCAGAATTACGTGAGACAGCATTAATCTCAGCCAGACAAGCTGAGATAGCTTGGAGTGCCCACACAGCTGCAAAGGCCGGGGCAAAAGACGCGCCTGTGGCTTCATAGATGGACTTCACCAGGAGCTCTATCTGCCTGTCAGTGGCATCCTTTAGCGATGAGCCATCTGCAACCGATACCACAGATCTAGCCGCCAATCTAGAGACTGGAGGATCCACCTTGGGACATTGAGCCCAACCCTTAACAACGTCAGAGGGGAAGGGGTAACGTGTGTCAGTGAGGCGCTTAGTAAAGCGCTTGTCCGGAACCGCTCTGGGCTTCTGGACAGCATCTCTGAAGTTAGAGTGATCGAAAAACGCACTACGTGTACGTTTGGGAAACCGAAACTGGTGTTTCTCCTGCTGAGACGCAGACTCCTCTACAGTAGGAGGCGGGGGAGAGAGATCCAACACCTGGTTGATGGATGAGATAAGATCATTCACTAAGGCGTCCCCTTCAGGTGTATCAAGGTTAAGGGCGACGTCAGGGTCAGAGCCCTGAGCTGCGACGTCCGCCTCGTCCTCCAGAAAGTCCTCAAGCTGGGAACCCGAGCAGCGTGAAGAAGTCGGGGAAGATTCCCAGCGAGACCGCTTAGCCGGTCTAGGACTGTGGTCCTGGCAAGAGTCCTCCACGTGGGACCTAGGGCCCGACCTGGGAACGCGCTGCGGCGCGGACCGAGAGGGGCCTGGAGGGGACGATCCAACAGGGCCCGGGGCCTGTGTAAGGACCGGTCTGGACTGCAAAGCTTCTAGCAGCTTGGCAGACCATTTGTCCATAGACTGAGCCATGGATTGTGAAAGTGACTCAGAGTTTCTCAGCAAAAGAGGCGAACTCTGTCCCTGCCGCCTGGACAGGGGGAGCAGGGGGGTCTACATGAGCCGAGGGGCCCACTAGTGACCGAGGCTCCGGCTGAGCAAGCGAAACAGGGGTCGAGCATTGCTCACAGTGAGGGTAGGTGGAACCCGCAGGTAACATAGCCCCACAAGAGGTACAGGCCGCAAAAAAACCCTGTGCCTTAACAGCTTTGCTCCTTGTGGACGACATGCTGTTGTCTCCTAGGAGAATGATCACTGAGGGTATATGGGCAAAAAAGGGTATACAGCCCGACCGAACAGAAAGAAGGGAATTTTGTTACTTACCGTAAATTCCTTTTCTTCTAGCTCTTATTGGGAGACCCAGACGATTGGGGTATAGCTACTGCCCTCCGGAGGCCACACAAAGCACTACACTAAAAAGTGCAAGGCCCCTCCCCTTCTGGCTATACCCCCCCGTGGTATCACGGGTTCTCCAGTTTTAGTGCCAAAGCAAGAAGGAGGAAGCCAATAACTGGTTTAAACAAATTAACTCCGAATAACGTCGGAGAACTGAAAAACCGTTCAACATGAACAACATGTGTACCCGCAAACAACCAAGAAATCCCGAAGGACAACAGGGCGGGTGCTGGGTCTCCCAATAAGAGCTAGAAGAAAAGGAATTTACGGTAAGTAACAAAATTCCCTTCTTCTTCAGCGCTCTATTGGGAGACCCAGACGATTGGGACGTCCAAAAGCTGTCCCTGGGTGGGTAAAGAGATACCTCATGTTAGAGCTGCAAAACAGCCCTCCCCTACGGGGATGTCACTGCCGCCTGCAGGACTCTTCTACCTAAGCTGGCATCCGCCGAAGCATAGGTATGCACCTGATAATGTTTGGTGAAAGTGTGCAGACTCGACCAGGTAGCTGCCTGGCACACCTGTTGAGCCGAAGCCTGGTGTCGTAGCGCCCAGGACGCACCCACGGCTCTGGTTGAATGGGCTTTCAGCCCTGAAAGAACCGGAAGCCCTGCAGAACGGTAGGCTTCCAGAATTGGTTCTTTGATCCATCGAGCCAGGGTGGCTTTAGAAGCCTGCAACCTCTTGCGCGTACCAGCGACAAGGGCATCGGAACGGCGTATGGGCGCCGTGCGGGAAATGTAGATTCTGAGTGCTCTCACCAGATCTAGCAAACGTAAACATTCTCATACCGGTGAACCGGATGAGTGCAAAAGGACGGTAAGGAGATATCCTGATTAAGATGAAACGAGGATACGACCTTAGGGAGAAACTCCGGAATGATGCGCAGCACTACCTTGTCCTGGTGAAACACCAGGAAGGGAGCCTTGGATGACAGAGCTGCCAGCTCAGACACTCGCCGAAGCGATGTGATCGCAACGAGAAACGCCACCTTCTGTGACAGGCGAGAAAAGGAAACTTCCTTCAGAGGCTCGAAAGGCGGCTTCTGGAGAGCAACTAGAACCCTGTTCAGATCCCATGGATCTAACGGCCGCTTGTACGGGGGTACGATATGACAAACCCCCTGCGGGAACGTGCGCACCTTAGAAAGACGTGCTAGACGCTTCTGAAAAAAAAAACACGGATAGTGCTGAGACTTGCCCTTTGAGGGAGTCTAGCGACAAGCCCTTTTCTAACTCCTATTGTAGGAAGGAAAGAAAAGTAGGCAATGCAAATGGCCAGGGAGACACTCCCTGAGTAGAGCACCAGATTAAGAAAATCTTCCACGTTCTGTGGTAGATCTTAGCAGACGTGGGCTTCCTAGCCTGTCTCATGGTGGCAACGACCCCTTGGGATAATCCTGAAGACGCTAGGATCCAGGACACAAAGGCCACACAGTCAGGTTCAGGGCCGCAGAATTCCGATGGAGAAAACGGCCCTTGAGACAGTAAGTCTGGTCGGTCTGGTAGTGACCCCGGTCGGCCGACCGTGAGCTGCCACAGATCCGGGTACCACGATCTCCTCGGCCAGTCTGGTGCGACGAGTATGACGCGGCTGCAATCGGATCTGATTTTTGCGCAGTACTCTGGGCAAGAGTGCCAGAGGTGGAAACACATATGTGAGCCGGAACTGCGACCAATCTTGCACTAAGGCGTCTGCCGCCAGAGCTCTGTGATCGCGCGATCGTGCCATAAATGCCGGGACCTTGTTGGTGTGCCGAGACGCCATTAGGTCGACGTCCGCCACCCCCCAGCGGCAACAGATTTCCTGAAACACGTCCGGGTGAAGAGACCATTCCCCCGCGTCCATGCCCTGGCGACTGAGGAAGTCTGCTTCCCAGTTTTCTACGCCCGGGATGGGAACTGCGGATATGGTGGATGCTGTGTCCTCCACCCACATGAGGATTCGCCGGACTTCCTGGAAGGCTGCTGACTGCGTGTCCCTCCTTGGTGGTTGATGTATGCCACCGCTGTGGAGATGTCCGACTGGATTCGGATCTGCTCTCTTTCTAGCCACTTCTGGAAAGCTAATAGGGTAAGATACCCTGCCCCGATTTCCAGAATATCGATCTGAAGGGTGGACTCCTGCTGAGTCCACGTCCCCTGAGCCATGTGGCGGAGACAAACTGCTCCCCACCCTGACAGACTCGTATCTGTCGTGACCACTGCCCAGGATGGGGGCTATGACAATGAGGTGGGAATAAGCCACTATTGCAGAGAGTCCTCGGCCGTCAGGGAAAGGGAGACTTCCCGTCCAGGGAGGTTGACTGCCCATCCCATTGGCGGAGAATGTCCCATTGCCGTTGGCGCAGATGAAACTGCGCAAAGAGAACTGCCTCGATGGCTGCCACCATCTTCCTTAGGAAGTGCATGAGGCGCCTTAAGGGGTGCGACTGGCCTTGAAGGAGAGACTGCACCTCTGTCTGCAGTGAACGCTGCTGGTTCAGCGGAAGCTTCACTATGGCTGATAGAGTATGAAACTCCATGCCGAGATACGTTAGTGATTGAGTCGGAGACAGATTTGACCTTGCCAAATTGATGATCCACCCGAAAGTCTGGAGAGTCTCCAGCGTAACATTCAGGCTGCGTTGGCATGCCTCGAGGGAGGGTGCTTTGACGAGTAGATCGTCCAAGTACGGGATCACCGGGTGTCCCTGAGAGTGCAAGACTGCTACCACTGCCGCCATGACCTTGGTGAACACCCGTGGGGCTGTCGCCAGACTGAATGGCAGAGCTACGAACTGAAGATGTTCGTCTCCTATCACAAAACGTAGAAAACGTTGGTGCTCCGTAGCAATTGGCACGTGGAGATAGGCATCTTTGATGTCTGTTGAGGCAAGGAAGTCTCCTCGAGACATTGAGGCAATGACGGATCGGAGGGATCCCATCCGGAACCGCCTGGCGTTCGCATGCTCGTTGAGCAGTTTCAGGACCAGAACAGGACGGAAGGAACCGTCCATTTTTGGAGCCACAAAGAGATTGGAGTACAAACCCTCGCCCTCGTTCCTGAGGGGGGACAGGGATCACCACTCCTTCTGCTCTTAGAGCGTCCACCGCCTGCAGCAGGGCATCTGCTCGGTGGAGAGGTGGGGCCGTTCTGAAGAATGGAGTCGGAGGACGAGAACAGAACACTGTCCTGTGCACGTGAGCACAATGTCCGTCACCCACCGGTCTGTGACCTGTGGCAGCTAAATGTCGCCAAAGGCGGGGGAGTCTGCCATCAACCGCGGATGCGGAGAGAGAGAGAGAGAGCTGAGAGTCCTGAGGAGACCGCCTTGGTAGCGGTTCCTCCGACTGCCTTCCTTGGGCGAGATTGAGCCCGGCCGGAATCTGAGCCCGCCTGAGGTTTTGTAGCCCTTTTGCACGAGGACAATTGGGACCTGCCGGAGCTTGGGAAGGACCGAAACCCCGACTGTACTTTTAGGACAGTATTAACAGGGTAAGTCGCAGTGCAGACATTGCGGGGTTACGGACGCCTCTGCGGTACAGATGTCCCTGCTCAAGGTCAGCTGCGCAAGAACAGCTGAAAAGGTTAGGTTGCCAATACGGCTGTGGATGCCGGAGCAACCGACACGCCGATAGCCTCCTAGACAGATTTCAACCAGAGTCCATCTGTCTGTGAATGGCATCTTTAAGTGAAGCCCCATCTCCAGTGCAACTATGGCTCTATATGCAAGCCTGGAGATTGGAGAATCCACCTTTGGACCCTGGGTCCAGCGCTGACCACGTCAGGGGAAAAGGGATAACGTGTATCCTAAAAACGTTTGGAGAAGACGCTTATCTGGTAAGCGTGGTGTTCCTGGACTGCTTCTCTGAAGTCAGCGTGGCCAGAAAAATACTCAATATCTGCGTGAGATACTGAAAAGGAACTTCTCCTGTTCGTCTCCTATCTCCACTGGGGGAGCTGAGGGAGAAAGATCCAACCTTCCATTGATGGACGGTATAGGATCATTCCGTATGGCGTTACCACCCGGTGTATCCGGATTGAGAGCGATGTCAGTATCAAAGCCCTGAAGAGCTGCCCTTTTGGTCAAGTAGATTGCCCATGGGTGCAAGTCTCTATATTATGACTACTCCGTCCCTGTCCATGGACAGGGTTGACAGGAGGTTTCTTTGGCCACAACTAGTAGAGCCCCGGCAGACGAAGTGCTAGAGACCCCGGCAGACGACGTGCTACAGGGGAGCATGCACACAATGGGACGGTGTCATGAACAGCATCCCATGTAGTAAAAACAGCACTGAAATCTGTGTTGCTTTTTTGCCGCTGCCGACTAGCTATCTAGAAGTATATAGCCAAGATTGGTGACCGTACATTGCAATGTATAGCATACAGGCATAAAGTACAAAAGACCACCGCAGCACAAGCAATACAAGCAGCATAGAAGCCTGTGCCCTGGCACCCCTGCTCTTCTGCTGCTGTATACTAGTCATCTAGGGGAATATAGCCCAGAAGAGTGACCCTACAGTGCAATGTATAGCATACAAGCACAAGTACAAATGAACACTGCAGCACATGCAATACAAGCAGCATAGAAGCCTGTGCCCTGGCACCCCAGCTCTCCTGCTGCTGTAGACTAGTCATCTCGGGGAATATGGCCCAGAAGAGTGACCATACAGTGCTATGTATAGCATACAAGCACAAGTACAAATGCACACTGCAGCCCATGCAATACAAGCAGCATAGAAAAAAACCTGTGCCCCAGCACCCTTGGTTTTCTGCTGCTGTAGTCTAGCCATTCCAGGAGAATATAGCTAAGACTAGCGACTGTACAGTGCAATGTATAGCACATAAGCATAAACACAAATGAACACCTCAGTCGTGCAATACAAGCAGCCTAGAAAGCCTGTGCCTAAGCACACCTGCTTTCCTGCTGCTGATGTGTCGCTCCCCAAGCGGGCATATAGCGACCTATGCAGTAAAAAACAACACATGTACACACTGCAGTTATATCGTGGTCAGCACTATGTGTGCCTCTTACCGCCCGCCTATAAGCGGGTGTATGATCGCCACCGTCCTGCCTTGGTGCCGAAAGTCCGAGCTCGGACTGCAGTAATGGCTGCCGGCGTCTTCCCCAGCTCATGTGAGGAGGGGCGTGCCGTGGGCGTGCCCCCAAGGCAGAGCGGGAATCCGGCGTCCGACAGTGTGCAGTGAGAGGGCTGGAGCATGTAAAAAGGCTCCAGCCCTCGGCGCTGCTGATTGCTCAGCGTCTGTCCCCTTCCCTGAGTGACAGGGAGGGGGCGGGAACGAAGCGGCACTAGGCCGCAGAAGCCGGGGACTGGATTTATAAGCGCCGCCGCCGTAAAAGCGCGGTCGGCGCCCAGTCCCCGGCGAACTACAAGTCCCAGCCGCGCCGCCGCTCCCGGAGCGTCCGGCGCGGTAGTTCCCAAAACACAAAGTCACTCAGCAAAGCTGCAGTGACTGTAACCCTTTACTGTCCCCGGCGCACTAGCACACCCAGCAAGTCTGGAGTGTGCTGTGCCTGTGTGTACGGGGACACAGAGTACCTGTAATGGTGCAGGGCCATGTCCCTGAACGGTACTCCAGCTCCGTATCCAGCAGGTTCAAATGGGTCTGTGGATGGAGCCCGGCGTCAGAGCTTTGAGGCCGGCAGGATCCCACTTCCTCAGAGCCCCTCAGGGGGATGTGGAAGGAAAGCAGCATGTGGGCTCCAGCCTCCGTACCAGCAATAGGTACCTCAACCTTACAACACCATCAACGGGTGAGAAGGGAGCATGCTGGGGGCCCTATATGGGCCCTCTTTTCTTCCATCCGAAATAGTCAGCAGCTACTGCTGACTAAAATCTGTGGAGCTATGCGTGGATGTCTGACCTCCTTCGCACAAAGCTTGAAAACTGGAGAACCCGTGATACCACGGGGGGGTATAGCCAGAAGGGGAGGGGCCTTGCACTTTTTAGTGTAGTGCTTTGTGTGGCCTCCGGAGGGCAGTAGCTATACCCCAATCGTCTGGGTCTCCCAATAGAGCGCTGAAGAAAGATATATATAAATACGTATCTATTCCGGCACCCTAGGGGGACCAGCACCGGGTGACCGGTGTGGCTTACCGACCGCTAAAAAGCGGTGTGTGTGTCCTCCAGATTCCCTGCCTTAGGTCCCCCGGAGCTGCAGAGCTGTTCCTGAGAATCCTCCACCGGCAGAATGCCCAAAAAATGGCTGCCGGAGCTCTCAGGGGAGGAGTGGAGCCGTGGGCGGCGCCAGAAAAGTGCGGGAATCTGGGGTCCCCACAGTGATCAGTGAGGGGGGAGGAAACATGCAGGATGCTCCAGCCCTCACATCCGATGTCAGGTCGGCAGTCCCGCCCTTACCCCAGACAGGCAGGCCCGGGGGCGGGATTTTTGAGACTAGGCCGCGATGAAGCCGGGGACTAAATTTGAGACCGCGCCCGACAAGCAGGCACGGTCGGCGCGGAAGTCCGCCGGCCTTCTCAATTCAGCAGCTGCCGCAGCGTCCGGGAAGAAGGTGCGCTCCTGCACAGACCCCAGTGGGGACACAGAGTACCTTAGAGTTGCAGGGCCCGGTCCCTGAGGTTGAATAGACTCCGGTCCGGCAGATTCCCACAGGGGCTGCGGAGGGAGCACGGTCCCAGTAAATGGATGACCGCTCAGGATCCCACTTCTCCCAGAGCCGCTAAGGGATGGTGAAGGAGACTGCATGAGGCTCCGGCCTTTGTACCCGCAATGGGTACCTCAACCTTAACAACACCGCCGACGTAGTGGGGTGAGAAGGGAACATGCCGGGGGCCCTCTTTTCTTCCAACCGACATAACTAATATGAGAATGCATGAGTGGATGTGTGCCTCCTTCCACACAAAGCATAAAACTGAGGAGCCCGTGATCCACGGGAGGGTGTATAGGCAGAGGGGAGGGGTTACACTTTTTAAAGTGTAATACTTTGTGTGGCCTCCGGAGGCAGAAGCTATACACCCCAATTGTCTGGGTCTCCCAATGGAGCGACAAAGAAATATGGGGTAGATGGATGGGATCGCCCTTGACTGGAGGATCACCCGGTTCCCTGGCTGATAACCTACGGTCGGTATTATTGCAACAATAGCCAATAGTGCCCCGGTAGGCGGAGAGGAGACACATGTGATACATGATATACTGCATCAGGGATATTACGAGATCCCTGAAACCTGGGTTGCACTCTCCTTGTTAACATGGGCTTTTTGCCTCAAGATGGATATGTCTAGCGAGCTGACACCTTTGCTATGTTTAATGTACTATGACCATGCTGAAAGTAATAGACGTTGACTTGATTGTTGTTGCTTTATTACCTTGATTATCAACCAGTTTACATGTATTTTTTACTGTACAATTTGCTGACATCCTCTAATGTAATGATTTACTTAACTTTCAATAAAAAGAGTTTAAAAAAAAAAAGACACCATCTGCAAGGAGTTTGTATGTTCTCCCCATGTTTGCGTGGGTTTCCTCCGGGTTCTCCGGTTTCCTCCCACACTCCAAAAACATACAGATAGGGACCTTAGATTGTGAGCCCCAATGGGGACAGTGTTGCCAATGTATGTAAAGCGCTGTGGAATTAATAGCGCTATATAAATGAATAAAATTATTATTATTAGCGAGGGGACTAGTTGCAATGCTGTTAGTTCCTGCGCTCATTCCACCCTCTTATCATGTTATCACACCCGCAAGGGCATGTTGACATGCTATTCAATGCCCATCGTCACCAGCGGTGACGTGCGTACCTGTGTCCATCACCACATTAGACGCCGGGCAGTGCACATGATCAGAAGTCCCCGGCACTTCCAGTCATGCTCACTAGACTTCTCTGAAGCTGAGACAAATACACTCGGTTTCATAGTGTGTATGACCGGAAGTGAGGGGACTTTAATCATGCGCACTGGGCTGAAAACCAGCAGAGGTGAGAGCGCCCATGGCTCTGATGCTGCGTGTTCATTAGCATGTTGGTACGCCCACAGGCGCGTGCTTACATGCTAAGGGGGCCGACTAGCCAAGAGAAGTAACGCCCTTACAACTAGTCCCTATGCTCATTAGCATATCATAAAGGATTTTAGAAATACTTTTTCTAAAGATCCTTTTATCTATGCTAGTGTATACAGGGACAGTGAGGCAGGAATTAGAAATATGCACCCAGAACTGCTTATGGGTGCATATTGGACCTGACAGGTTCCCTTTAACTGCTCTGAGCCAGGCCCCTTTAACTTCTTAATGACGAGGGTCAATATTAATTTGTGCTTTTGTTTTTATCATCCACTTTCACACACCCAAAAGCAATAACTTTTTCCGGCAACATAGCTGCGCAAGGTCTTTTTTGGGGGACCAGTTGTGCTTGGAATGACACCCTTCACTTTATAAGAACGTTCTAAGATAAAAAAAAAAAATAGACAAGCTGGAGAACTGACAGACAATGTTTTTGCCCAGAATAAAGGTGGCTGCAAACTACCAGATTTGCAGTTCCCCAAAAATGGACAATCCCTATAATGTATGGATAAATTAAATAAAAAATAAATCCCATGCCGCATCACACCCCATACATTGAGGAGGCCTTTATCATTTACGGATACATTTCACAGCAGAGCAGGCGTCACCCCGGTAAAGTTATAACAGACACAATTGGTTATGAGAGGACATATAATGCGGTGGAGGTTGGGTTCTTACTTCGTACAGTTCTGTTACCTCGGACAGAGGGGTCGGCTTGGTGAATAGGTTGCTGGTATCTTTCTCCTGTAATAAATCTAGCGTCTTTCTCAGGAGAATAAGAAATGGAGTGAGCTGGACCTCGAGAGCCAACTGCTGGATTTTAATCTGCAACGGAGAGAAGGAAAAAAAATTAAAAAAAAAAAGTTAAACCAGCGTCATAAAGCCCAGGACAGGGTGACACGAATCTCATGACGGAGGTACGGGCTGTTGCAATCATTACCGTGTCTCTCTTCATCTTTTCTCGCTTGCGTATTAATTCCACCAGAAGCCGCGCTCGCTCCAGGTCGTGCCGGAGCCGCTGCCAAGATTTTAATTGTTCTTTCAGCATCCAGTTTTTATCCGTAGAGTCTTTCTGTTGAAACAAACTGTATTAATACTAATAATAAAAATAAAAAAGCAGCATGTCTGCATTTCTAAATGGGAGGGGGAGATGACAGGCAGCTATTTCAACCCCCAAAAATCCTGAATCGGGGGCACTTCAGACTACTGCTTGAATGGTGAGAAGGTTGAGCATGTGCAGCTCCTCTCCATAGGAAGGTGGAGCAGCAAATGCACATGCTCGACCTCATCCATTCAGAGAAGTCTCTGCAGAGCCATTCTCGGGATCTCTGGGCGTCCTAATGAGTTAACGCTCATCCATTAGTAACTTATCGCTATCCCATCTCAGATGCCAGGGCGGCACGGTGGCTCAGTGGTTAGCACTGCAGTCTTGTGGTGGCTCAGTGGTTAGCACTGCAGTCTTGTGGTGGCTCAGTGGTTAGCACTGCAGTCTTGTGGTGGCTCAGTGGTTAGCACTGCAGTCTTGTGGTGGCTCAGTGGTTAGCACTGCAGTCTTGCAACGCTGGGGTCCTGGGTTCGAATCCCACCAATGACACCATCTGCAAGGAGTTTGTATGTTCTCCCCGTGTTTGCGTGGGTTTCCTCCGGGTTCTCCGGTTTCCTCACACACTCCAAAAAGACATACAGATAGGGAATTTAGATTGTGAGCCCCGATGGGGACAGGGTTCCTGATGTATGTAAAGCGCTGCGGAATATGTTAGCGCTATATAAAAAATGTATTTATTTGATGCCCCAATACCCCGATAAATCCGCTTCTTTCTTCTCTCCTACTTTTGTGCACTTGGACTTTCCGCAATCTGTTTACAGAAACTCCTCACGAGGTGAAATGTAATGAGAAGTCGTGCAACTCTATTTGACTTTGCAGTCCGTGTGTTCATCGCTTACAAGATCTCAGCTTGTGGTCAGTGAATAAAAACATTATTGTTTACACCCAAGTATGCCCTGAGATTTTTTTCTTAATTTAAGGTCATATGCCCAGGATAAGGTTGTATTTTAAGCCTTTGGATACAAACCAGAATAATTTAATTCACTGAATGTATATACAGAATACATAGTATTAATATACAGACACTAAACCTCTATGGCAGAGATCAGCAACCATGGCACTCCAGCTGTGAAAATAAACAAAAAAAAAACAACCACAACAACAACAACCACAACAACAACAAGCACCACAACAACCACCACCACAACCACCACCACAACAAGCACAACAAGCACAACAAGCACAACAACCACAACAACCACAACAACCACCACAACAACCACCACCACAACCACCACCACCACAAGCACAACAACCACAACAACCACAACAACCACAACAACCACAACAACTCCCAGCAATACTGATTGTCAGGGCCACTGTAGTGCCGGAGGTTGCCAATCCCTGCTTTATACGTAAAGCACATATCTGACGGTTCAATGCAGCCATCACTGCAGTGCAGCCACCTTATAATCACCTTCAATGCTTGGTCCCCCTTCTCATCGTTTTCTGTAGTCTCTACTCCGGGGTGAACAGAGAGATCGTCAGATTTCGGTATTTTCCATTTCATCTCCTATTGGTAACAGTAAACGTTATTTATCTTGTAGTCTATGAAAACAACTCACCTTCCGCTCGACATAACACAGTCCTGGTAATATACAGATACTGTAATGGGGTCTCATCTGCCTGCACCCCATTAAAACAGTCAGTCTCATTTTCAGAGTCTATCCCCATCTTGATTTTTATGGCATAACTGGCTCCTTCCAGTGATCCCAAAGACTACTAAGGAAGGCGCTGTATGGAGGAAAGACCACCATTGCATTAAATGGTCTCATGCAGGCGTTCCCCTGGGAGCACCGGCATACCAGTGTCCGTGGAGAAGCAAGCACAACTCCAGGACCATTGGACGGACAGATGTCATCCCGAATCTTTTCATACATTTATTTACATATCTGGTTGATATGTCATAAATGTACGAGATTGGAACATCCCTTTAAATTTTAGGAGGATGGTGGCTGCCGTCAGCCTGGTTCTGCCCCCCAGATTAAGTGACGGACCCAGAGGGGTTTATTATATTTATATGATATATTACTCAGAATGGTAATTTCCCCTTAAATTGGAAAAAATAAATAAAACATTGTTAGTAGACCTCCATTATAAAGTTACATACATTCGGGTGCTTTATCTGCCCCCCCACAGGGTTATCACTCAGTTTTCCCAGACCCCTCAATACAAGCCTCTACAGGCTAAGCAATTGTATATTTACAAGCTCGAATCTTTTTATAATTTGCCTATTTAAGGCCCTGTGCGCACACTGCGTTTTTGCTGCAGAATTGGTGCAGTTTTTGTTCACAAGCTTCATGCAGTCCTTTCCCACCAAGTCTGAAAAAAAGAGAATTTTGTTACTTACCGTAAATTCTTTTTCTTATAGTTCCGACATGGGAGACCCAGACCATGGGTGTATAGCTTCTGCCTCCGGAGGACACACAAAGTACTACACTAAAAAGTGTAGCTCCTCCCTCCGAGCATATACACCCCCTGGATAACCAAATCTAGCCAGTTTAGTGCAAAAGCTGAAGGAGGACATCCACCCACAAGTAGAGACAGAGCAAAACCCGGAACAACCGGAACCTCTGTCTACAACAACAGCCGGTGAAAACACACGGAACAAGAAAACTGCCAACAGGCAACAGGGAGGGTGCTGGGTCTCCCATGTCGGAACTATAAGAAAAAGAATTTACGGTAAGTAACAAAATTCTCTTTCTTCATCGTTCCTTATGGGAGACCCAGACCATGGGACGTCTCAAAGCAGTCCCTGGGTGGGTAATACACAGAAACTGCGAAGTAGGCAAAACCTAACTTCACAAAGGGGCGACAGCCGCCAGAATGATGCGTCTGCCCAAGCTCGCATCTGCCGAAGCATGAGCATGCACTTGGTAGTGCTTCGAAAAGGTGTGCAGACTAGACCAAGTGGCAGCCTGACAAACCTGCTGAGCCGTAGCCTGGTGCCTGAAAGCCCAAGAGGCACCGACAGCTCTGGTCGAGTGTGCCTTAATCCCCGGCGGGGGAGGCACCTGAGTACACTGGTAGGCGTCGGAGATGGCCGACCTAATCCAACGAGCTAGGGTCGGTTTAGAAGCCGAGAGACCCTTGCGCTGACCTGTGGTCAGTACAAAAAGAGAGGTGCACCGCCTGAGAGCAGTGGTGCGTGACACATAGCTCCGGAGCGCCCGCACCAAATCTAAAGTATGCAACGCTTTCTCAAAGCGATGCACAGGGGCCGGACAAAGGGAAGGCAATGAAATGTCCTGGTTAAGGTGGAAAGGAGACACCACCTTAGGGAGAAAGTCCGGAGTCGGACGGAGAACCACCTTGTCTTGGTGAAAAACCAAAAAAGGTGACTCCGAAGAGAGCGCAGCCAAATCAGAGACTCTCCTGAGGGAAGTTATGGCCACCAGAAAGACGACTTTCTGTGAAAGTCGAAACAAAGAAACCTCCCCAAGAGGCTCAAAGGGGGGTTTCTGTAAAGCCGTGAGGACCAGATTAAGGTCCCAGGGATCCAAAGGCCGCCGGTAAGGTGGAATGATGTGAGATGCGCCCTGCATGAAGGTGCGCACCTGGGCCAGTCGGGCGATACGCCGCTGGAACAACACTGACAGAGCCGAGACCTGTCCCTTAAGGGAATTGAGGGATAGTCCTAGCTGCAGACCGGACTGTAGAAAGGACAGGATGGACGGCAAGGAAAAAGGCCAAGGGGCATGCCCGGAAGAACGACACCAGGACAGGAAAATTCTCCAAGTCCTGTGGTAAATCCTGGCCGAGGAAGACTTCCGAGCCGGAGTCATAGTGGAGATGACTTCGGGAGGAATGCCGGAAGCCGTCAGGATCCAGGACTCAAGAGCCACGCCGTCAATCTGAGAGCTGCAGAATTCTGGCGGAAAAACGGACCTTGTGAGAGAAGGTCTGGGCGGTCCGGGAGATGCCACGGCACCTCTACGGACAGATGGAGCAGGTCTGGGTACCAAGCTCGCCTGGGCCAGTCTGGAGCAATGAGTATGACCCGACGGCCCTCCATTCTGATCTTGCGCAGGACTCTGGGCAAGAGAGCTAGAGGGGGAAACACGTAAGCCAGACGGAACTGGGACCAATCCTGAACCAGCGCGTCTGCTGCAAAGGCCTGAGGATCGTGGGAGCGAGCCACGTAAACCGGGACCTTGTTGTTGTGCCGGGATGCCATTAGATCCACTTCCGGAGTGCCCCACTTGCGGCAGATCGACCGGAACACTGCCGGATGCAGAGCCCACTCGCCGCTGTCCACGGTTTGACGGCTGAGATAATCTGCTTCCCAGTTTTCTACGCCTGGGATGTGGACTGCGGATATGGTGGACTGAGTCCTCCGTCCACTGAAGGATGCGTTGAACCTCCAACATTGCCAGACGGCTGCGAGTCCCGCCTTGGTGATTGATGTAGGCAACTGCTGTCGCGTTGTCTGACTGGACTCGAATGTGCCTGCCCGCCAACAGGTGGTGAAAGGCTACGAGAGCTAGAAGCACGGCTCTGGTTTCCAGCACATTGATCGAGAGGGCTGATTCGGACGGCGTCCAAGTGCCCTGTGCTCGGTGGTGGAGAAATACCGCTCCCCAGCCGGATAGACTGGCATCCGTGGTGAGAATCACCCAGGACGGGATCAGGAAGGAGCGTCCCTGAGACAGAGAGGGGCCGAAGCCACCACTGAAGAGAGTTCCTGGTCTGTGGCGACAGCCACCAACCTGTGCAAGGAGGAAGGCCGCTTGTCCCAACAGCGGAGAATGTCCAGCTGCAGAGGACGCAGGTGGAACTGGGCAAAGGGAACCGCTTCCATTGACGTCACCATCTGACCCAGCACCTGCATGAGGTGCCTGATGGAATGACGGCGGGGCCTCAACAGAGAGCGCACCGCCAGATGAAGGGACTGCTGTTTGACTAAGGGCAGCTTCACAAGTGCCGGCAGAGTCTCGAATTGCATCCCTAGGTACGTAAGTTTTTGGGTCGGGGTCAGAGTGGACTTGGGCAGATTGACAAGCCACCCGAATTGAACAAGTGTGGCGAGAGTGAGCGAGACACTCCGCTGACAGTCTGCACTGGATGAAGCCTTGACAAGAAGGTCGTCCAGGTAAGGAATCACTGCCAACTCCTGGAGGTGCAGAACCGCAACCACTGCTGCCATGATCTTGGTAAATACTCGAGGGGCCGTGGCTAACCCGAAGGGGAGAGCCACGAATTGGAAATGTTCCTCTCCGATTGCAAAACGTAGCCAACGCTGGTGTGAAACTGCAATTGGCACATGCAGATAGGTATCTCTGATGTCGATGGATGCCAGGAAATCTCCTTGGGTCATTGAGGCAATGACTGATCGCAGAGACTCCATGCGAAAATGCCGCACCCGAACATGCTTGTTGAGAAGCTTGAGATCCAGGATGGGCCGGAAGGAACCGTCCTTTTTGGGGACTAGGAAGAGATTTGAGTAAAAACCTCTGAACCGTTCCCTAGCGGGAACCGGTACAATTACTCCGTTGGCTTGTAAGGATGCCACGGCCTGTGAGAAGACGGCGGCCTTGGAGCAGGGGGGAGTTGACAGAAAAAATCTGTTTGGCGGGCTGGAAGAGAACTCTATCCTGCAGCCGTGGGAGATGATATCCCGCACCCACTGATCGGAGACGTGTTGAAACCACACGTCGCCAAAGTGGGAGAGCCTGCCACCGACCAAGGACGTTGCTGGCTCGGCCAGATAGTCAAGAGGAGGCTGCCTTGGTGGCAGCAGCTCCTGCGGACCTTTGTGGACGCGGCTTCTTGCGCCAGGTGGGCTTCTGGTCCTTGGCTGAGTTAGTGGACGAGGCCGAGGGCTTAGAGGCCGCCCAGTTAGAGGAACGAAAGGAACGAAACCTCGACTGGTTCCTGCCCTGGACAGGTTTCCTGGGTTTAGTCTGTGGCAAGGAAGTACTCTTCCCGCCAGTAGCTTCCTTAATAATTTCATCCAGTTGTTCACCGAACAGCCTGGACCCAGCAAATGGGAGTCCAGCAAGGTACTTCTTGGAAGAAGCATCTGCCTTCCACTCTCGAAGCCACAAGATCCTGCGGATAGCGAGGGAATTAGCGGAGGCCACCGCAGTGCGGTGAGAAGCCTCCAGCATGGCAGACATGGCGTAGGCTGAAAAGGCTGAAGCCTGGGAAGTTAAGGCAACCAATTCAGGCATAGAGTCCCTAGTGAGGGAATGCATCTCCTCTAGGGAAGCAGAGATGGCTTTGAGAGCCCACACTGCTGCAAAGGATGGGGAGAACGAGGCCCCTGCCGCCTCATATACAGATTTGGCCAGAAGGTCAACCTGGCGGTCAGTGGGATCCTTGAGTGAGGTGCCATCAGCCACAGATACAACTGTCCGGGCTGAGAGTCTAGACACCGGAGGGTCCACCTTTGGTGAGTGAGCCCACTCCTTGACCACCTCTGGTGGGAAAGGAGAACGGTCATCAGAACCACGCTTTGGGAAGCGTTTGTCAGGACAGGCTCTGGGCTTGGTCACAGCGGCCTGAAAACTGGAGTGGTTAAAGAACACACTCCTTGTTCTCTTAGGCAAGGTAAACTGGTGCTTTTCTGTCAGAGAGGGTTGCTCCTCTGATACTGGCGGATTGAGGTCCAGTACAGAATTAATGGACGCAATCAAATAACTAACATCCGCATCACCCTCGGTCAGATCAATGGGGCACATGGAGGTAGCGTCCGAGCCCCCAGTAAAGACATCCTCCTCGTCCTGCGAGTCGGCTCGTGAATCGGAGCCGCGGGACGAGGAAGGAGAGGGAACCCTGCGTCTCCTTTTAGGAGGACGGGGTCTGGGAGCAGATGAAGAATCCTCTGTGAGCTCTGCAGAGCGAGTCGGAGCAGCAGAGGCGCCCTGAGAAGGGGGCTGATGCATGCTCAGCAGAGTCCGGGACAGCTGTCCCATGGAGTCGGCAAAGGACTGGGAGATTGCTTCAGAAAACGATGCTACCCAAGCCGGGGGTTCAGCCACCGGGGCTGGAGCAGCCGGAGGGACCCCTGGGGAGACTCCAGGCTGAGGCACTACCATGTTAGAGCAGGCATCACAATGAGGATATGTGCTCGGTTCAGGCAGTATGAGCTTACATGCAGTGCATATAGAGTAAAGCCTTGCTCCTAGTGAGAGACATGCTGCTGAGGTGGAGGCTCTGCAGTAAAGAACACACTCCTTCAGAATGACCCCCAGAGAGTGTATAAGAAAGTCCACAACCAGAGGTTGTGGCTTACCAGACCGTTTTGTGTGCCCTCCGGATCCCACAGCTCGGACCCCCAGACAGGTTGCAGAGATGCAGCAGCCAGCGCCGATCAGTGTGAGAACGCTGATAAAATGGCGCCGGAGGGAGGAGCGGGGCCTAGTCCAAGAGCGGGAACCGGAGGGCCAAGGAGATATACAGGGGAGGGAAACCTCTCCTCAGAGAGGAGTGTCCTCCCCTATGCTGAACGGCCTGTGGGCGGCGCCGCACTGTCCCTCTGCATGACTGACATGCAGGGGCAGTGAAAACGAAAGTAGGCCGCAGCCGAAGCCGGGGCCTAAATTTTTCAATGCGGCCGGCGAGCAGGCACCCTCGGCGCGGTTCTCAGGTGAAAACCAGAGAACCGGCCGGAAATGTCAACAAAGTAGCCTGACACACTCTCCCCAACAATAAAGATGCAAAGGACCCCCTGCAATAACGTCTCAAATACTTAGCTTGTGAGACGCAGGGCCAGGTCCCTGAGGGATGAGTGCTCCGTCCGGCAGGATCCTGAAAGGGCTGCGGATGGAGACCGGTCTCCTGCAAAGCAGTGAGAACCGTGCTGGCTCCCACTTCAAGCCAGAGCCCGAGGGATGGTGAAGGAGCGCGGCATGTAAGGCTCCAGCCTTGAAATCAACCTTAACAACACCGCCGACACAGTGGGGTGAGAAGGGACATGCCGGGGGTCCAGCTTGGACCCGCTTTTCTTCAAACTCTTAAAAATCAGATGAGAATGCATGTGTGCCTCCTGAACACAAAGCATTGAACTGGCTAGATTTGGTTATCCAGGGGGTGTATATGCTCAGAGGGAGGAGCTACACTTTTTAGTGTAGTACTTTGTGTGTCCTCCGGAGGCAGAAGCTATACACCCATGGTCTGGGCCTGGGATGTGGACTGCGGATATGGTGGACTTTGAGTCCTCCGTCCACTGAAGGATACGTTGAACCTTCAACATAGCTAGGCGGCTGCGAGTCCCGCCCTGGTGATTGATGTAGGCAACCGCTGTCGCGTTGTCTGACTGGACTCGAATGTGCTTGCCCGCCAACAGGTGGTGGAAGGCTACGAGGGCTAGAAGCACAGCTCTGATTTCCAGCACATTGATCGAAAGGGCTAATTCGGACGGAGTCCAAGTGCCCTGTGCTCGGTGGTGGAGAAACATTGCTCCCCAGCCGGATAGACTGGCATCCGTGGTGAGAATCACCCAGGACGGGATCAGAAAAGAGCGTCCCTGGGACAGAGAGAGGGGCTGAAGCCACCACTGAAGAGAGCTCTTGGTCTGTGGCGACAGAGTTACCAGCCTGTGCAAGGAAGAGGTCCGCTTGTCCCAACAGCGGAGAATGTCCAGCTGCAGAGGACGCAGATGGAACTGGGCAAAGGGAACCGCTTCCATTGACGCCACCATCTGACCCAGCACCTGCATGAGGTGCCTGATGGAATGACGGCGGGGCCTCAACAGAGAGCGCACCGCCAGATGAAGGGACTGCTGTTTGACTAAGGGCAGCTTCAAAAGTGCCGGCAGAGTCTCGAATTGCATCCCTAGATACGTAAGTTTCTGTGTCGGGGTCAGAGTGGACTTGGGCAGATTGACAAGCCACCCGAATTGGGCTAGAGTGGCGAGAGTGAGCGAGACACTCCGCTGACAGTCTGCACTGGATGAAGCCTTGACTAGAAGGTCGTCCAGGTAAGGAATCACTGCCAACCCCTGGAGGTGCAGAACCGCAACCACTGCTGCCATGACCTTGGTGAATACTCGAGGGGCCGTGGCTAACCCGAAGGGAAGAGCCACGAATTGGAAATGTTCCTCTCCGATTGCAAAACGTAGCCAACGCTGGAGTGAAACTGCAATTGGCACATGCAGATAGGCATCTCTGATGTCGATGGATGCTAGAAAATCTCCTTGAGTCATTGAGGCAATGACTGATCGCAGAGATTCCATGCGAAAGTGCCGCACCTGAACATGCTTGTTGAGAAGCTTGAGATCCAGGATGGGCCGGAAGGAACCGTCCTTCTTGGGGACTAGGAAGAGGTTTGAGTAGAAACCTCTGAACCGTTCCCGGACGGGAACCGGAAAAATTACTCCGTTGGCCTGCAAGGATGCCACGGCCTGTGAGAAGGCGGCGGCCTTGGAGCAGGGGGGAGTGGACAGAAAAAAAATCTGTTTGGCGGGCTGGAAGAAAATTCTATCCTGTAGCCGTGGGAGATGATATCCCGCACCCACTGATCGGAGACGTGTTGAAACCACACGTCGCCAAAGTGGGAGAGCCTGCCACCGACTAAGGACGCTGCTGGCGCGGCCAGATAGTCAAGAGGAGGCTGCCTTAGTGGCAGCGGCTCCTCCGTTCTTCTGAGGACGCGGCTTGGTGCGCCAACTGGTTTTTCGATCCTTGGCTGAGTTAGTGGACGAGGCTGAGGGCTTAGAGGACGACCAGCTGGAGGAACGAAAGGAACGAAACCTCGACTGGTTTCTGCCCTGGACAGGTTTCCTGGCTTTAGTTTGTGGCAAGGAAGTACTCTTCCCGCCAGTAGCTTCCTTAATAATTTCATCCAGTTGTTCACCGAACAGCCGGGACCCAGCAAAAGGGAGCCCAGCAAGGTACTTCTTGGAAGCAGCGTCTGCTTTCCACTCTCGAAGCCACAAGATCCTGCGGATCGCGAGGGAATTAGCGGAAGCCACCGCCGTGCGGTGAGAAGCCTCCAGAATGGCAGACATGGCATAGGATGAAAAAGCCGAAACCTGTGAAGTTAAGGCAACCATTTCGGGCATAGATTCCCTGGTGAGGGAATGCATCTCCTCTAGAGAAGCAGAGATGGCTTTGAGAGCCCACACTGCTGCAAAAGACGGGGGGGGAACGAGGCCCCTGCCGCTTCATATACAGATTTGGCCAGTAGGTCCACCTGGCGGTCAGTGGAATCCTTAAGTGAGGTGCCATCGGCCACAGATACAACTGTCCGGGCTGAGATTCTAGACACCGGAGGATCTACCTTAGGTGAATGAGCCCACTCCTTGACCACCTCAGGTGGAAAAGGAAAACGGTCATCAGAACTACGCTTTGGGAAGCGTTTGTCAGGACAGGCCCTGGGTTTGGTCACAGTGGCCTGAAAACTGGAGTGGTTAAAAAAAAACATACTCCTTGCTCTCTTAGGTGAGGTAAACTGGTACTTTTCTACCAGAGAGGCTGTTCCTCTGATACTGGTGGATTGAGGTTCAGTACGGAATTAATGGACGCAATCAAATCACTAACATCCGCATCACCTTCGGTTAGATCAATTGGGTACATAGAGGTAGCGTCCGAGCCCACAGTAAAGGCATCCTCCTCGCCCTGCGATTCAGCACGTGAATCAGAGCCGTGGGACGAGGAAGGAGAAGAGTCCCTGCGTCTCCGTTTAGGAGGACGGGGTCTGGGAACAGATGGAAAATCCTCTGTGAGCTCTGCAGAGCGAGTCGGAGCAGCAGCGGCGCCCTGAGAAGGGGACTGATGCATGGTCAGCAGAGTCCGGGACAGCTGTCCCATGGAGTCAGCAAAGGACTGGGAGATAGCATTAGAAAACGATGCTACCCAAGCCGGGGGTTCAGCCACCGGGGCCTTAGCAGCCGGAGGGACCACTGGGGAGACTCCAGGCTGAGGCACCACCATGTTAGAGCAGGCATCACAATGAGGATATGTGCTCGGTTCAGGCAGTACGAGCTTACATGCAGTGCATATTGAGTACAGCCTTGCTCCTAGTGAGAGACATGCTGCAGAGGTGGAGGCTCTGCAGTGAAGAACACACTCCGACAGAATGACCCCCAGAGAGTGTATAAGAAAGTCCACAACCAGAGGTTGTGGCTTACCAGGCCGTTTTGTGTGCCCTCCGGATTCCACAGCTTGGACCCCCAGCAGGTTGCAGAGCTGCAGCAGCCAGCGCCGATCAGTGTGAGAACGCTGATAAAATGGCGCTGGAGTGAGGAGGGGGGGCGGGGTTAAGCTCAAGAGCGGGAACCGGACGGCCAAGGAGAAATACAGGGGAGGGAAACATCTCCTCAGAGAGGAGTGTCCTCCCCTGAGCTGAACGGCCAGTGGGCGGCGCCGCACTGTCCCTCTGCATGACTGACATGCAGGGACAGTGAAACCGAAACTAGGCCGCAGCCGAAGCCGGGGCCTAAATTTTTACATGCGGCCGGCAAGCAGGCACCCTCGGCGCGGTTCTCAGGAAAAAAAACAGAGAACCGGCCGGAAACCACAGCAAGTTAAAAAACACACTCTTCCCACAATAAACATACAAGGGACCCTCCAATAACGTCTCAATACTTAGCTTATGAGACGCAAGGCCAGGTCCCTGAGGGATGAGCACTCCGTCCAGCAGGGTCCTGAAAGGGCTGCGGATGGAGACCGGTCTCCTGCAAAGCAGTGAGAACCGTGATGGCTCCCACTTCAAGCCAGAGCCCGAGGGGTGGTGAAGGAGCGCGGCATGTAAGGCTCCAGCCTTGTACAATCAACCTTAACAGCACCGCCGACACAGTGGGGTGAGAAGGGACATGTCGGGGGTCCAGCTTGGACCCGCTTTTCTTCCAATTCTTTAAAATCAAAAATGAAAAATCAAAAATCAGATGAGAATGCATGTGTGTGTGTGTGTGACCTCCTGAACACAAAGCATTAAACTGGCTGGATATAGTCATCCAGGGGGTGTATATGCTCGGAGGGAGGAGCTACACTTTTTAGTGTAGTACTTTGTGTGTCCTCCGGAGGCAGAAGCTATACACCCATGGTCTGGGTCTCCCATAAGGAACGATGAAGAAAAACAGAAAACTGAGAAGTAGGCAAAACCTAACTTCACAAATGGGCGACAGCCGCCCGAAGGACGCGTCTGCCCAAGCTCGCATCTGCCGAAGCATGAGAATGCACTTGGTAGTGCTTCGAAAAGGTGTGCAGACTAGACCAAGTGGCAGCCTGACGGACCTGCTGAGCCGTAGCCTGGTGCCTGAAAGCCCAAGAGGCACCGACAGCTCTGGTCGAGTGTGCCTTGATTCCTGGCGGGGGAGGCACCTGAGTACACTGGTAGGCATCGGATATGACCGACCTAATCCAACGAGCTAGGGTCGGTTTAGAAGCCGAGAGACCCTTGCGCTGACCTGTGGTCAGCACAAAAAGAGAGGTGCACCGCCTAAGAACAGCGGTGCGTGACACATAGATCCGGAGCGCCCGCACCAGATCTAAAGTATGCAACGCTTTCTCAAAGCGATGCACAGGAGCCGGACAAAAGGAAGGCAATGAAATGTCCTGGTTAAGGTGGAAAGGAGACACCACCTTAGGGAGAAAGTCCGGAGTCGGACGGAGAACCACCTTGTCTTGATGAAAAGCCAAAAAAGGTGACTCCGAAGAGAGCGCAGCCAAATCAGAGACTCTCCTGAGGGAAGTTATGGCCACCAGAAAGACGACTTTCTGTGAAAGTCGAAACAAAGAAACCTCCCTAAGAGGCTCAAAGGGGGGTTTCTGTAAAGCCGTGAGGACCAGATTAAGGTCCCAGGGATCCAAAGGCCGCCGGTAAGGTGGAATGATGTGAGATGCGCCCTGCATGAAGGTGCGCACCTGGGCCAGTCGGGCGATACGCCGCTGGAACAACACTGACAGAGCCGAGACCTGTCTCTTAAGGGAATTGAGGGATAGTCCTAGCTGCAGACCGGACTGTAGAAAGGACAGGATGGTCGGCAAGGAAAAAGGCCAAGGGGCATGCCCGGAAGAACGACACCAGGACAGGAAAATTCTCCAAGTCCTGTGGTAAATCCTGGCCGAGGAAGACTTCCGAGCCTGAGTCATAGTGGAGATGACTTCGGGAGGAATGCCGGAAGCCGTCAGGATCCAGGACTCAAGAGCCACGCCGTCAATCTGAGAGCTGCAGAATTCTGGCGGAAAAAACGGACCTTGTGAGAGAAGGTCTGGGCGGTCCGGGAGATGCCACGGCACTTCTACGGACAGACGGAGCAGGTCTGGGTACCAAGCTCGCCTGGGCCAGTCTGGAGCAATGAGTATGACCCGACGGCCCTCCATTCTGATCTTGCGCAGGACTCTGGGCAAGAGAGCTAGAGGGGGAAACAAGTAAGCCAGACGGAACTGGGACCAATCCTGAACCAGCGCGTCCGCTGCAAAGGCCTGAGGATCGTGGGAGCGAGCCACGTAAACCGGGACCTTGTTGTTGTGCCGGGATGCCATTAGATCCACTTCCGGAGTGCCCCACTTGCGGCAGATCGACCGGAACACTGCCGGATGCAGAGCCCACTCGCCGCTGTCCACGGTTTGATGGCTGAGATAATCTGCTTCCCAGTATTCTACGCCTGGGATGTGGACTGCGGATATGGTGGACTTGGAGTCCTCCGTCCACTGAAGGATGCGTTGAACCTCCAACATTGCCAGACGGCTGCGAGTCCCGCCTTGGTGATTGATGTAGGCAACTGCTGTCGCGTTGTCTGACTGGACTCGAATGTGCCTGCCCGCCAACAGGTGGTGAAAGGCTACGAGAGCTAGAAGCACGGCTCTGGTTTCCAGCACATTGATCGAGAGGGCTGATTCGGACGGCGTCCAAGTGCCCTGTGCTCGGTGGTGGAGAAATACCGCTCCCCAGCCGGATAGACTGGCATCCGTGGTGAGAATCACCCAGGACGGGATCAGGAAGGAGCGTCCCTGAGACAGAGAGGGGCCGAAGCCACCACTGAAGAGAGTTCCTGGTCTGTGGCGACAGCCACCAACCTGTGCAAGGAGGAAGGCCGCTTGTCCCAACAGCGGAGAATGTCCAGCTGCAGAGGACGCAGGTGGAACTGGGCAAAGGGAACCGCTTCCATTGACGTCACCATCTGACCCAGCACCTGCATGAGGTGCCTGATGGAATGACGGCGGGGCCTCAACAGAGAGCGCACCGCCAGATGAAGGGACTGCTGTTTGACTAAGGGCAGCTTCACAAGTGCCGGCAGAGTCTCGAATTGCATCCCTAGGTACGTAAGTTTTTGGGTCGGGGTCAGAGTGGACTTGGGCAGATTGACAAGCCACCCGAATTGAACAAGCGTGGCGAGAGTGAGCGAGACACTCCGCTGACAGTCTGCACTGGATGAAGCCTTGACAAGAAGGTCGTCCAGGTAAGGAATCACTGCCAACTCCTGGAGGTGCAGAACCGCAACCACTGCTGCCATGATCTTGGTAAATACTCGAGGGGCCGTGGCTAACCCGAAGGGGAGAGCCACGAATTGGAAATGTTCCTCTCCGATTGCAAAACGTAGCCAACGCTGGTGTGAAACTGCAATTGGCACATGCAGATAGGTATCTCTGATGTCGATGGATGCCAGGAAATCTCCTTGGGTCATTGAGGCAATGACTGATCGCAGAGACTCCATGCGAAAATGCCGCACCCGAACATGCTTGTTGAGAAGCTTGAGATCCAGGATGGGCCGGAAGGAACCGTCCTTTTTGGGGACTAGGAAGAGATTTGAGTAAAAACCTCTGAACCGTTCCCTAGCGGGAACCGGTACAATTACTCCGTTGGCTTGTAAGGATGCCACGGCCTGTGAGAAGACGGCGGCCTTGGAGCAGGGGGGAGTTGACAGAAAAAATCTGTTTGGCGGGCTGGAAGAGAACTCTATCCTGCAGCCGTGGGAGATGATATCCCGCACCCACTGATCGGAGACGTGTTGAAACCACACGTCGCCAAAGTGGGAGAGCCTGCCACCGACCAAGGACGTTGCTGGCTCGGCCAGATAGTCAAGAGGAGGCTGCCTTGGTGGCAGCAGCTCCTGCGGACCTTTGTGGACGCGGCTTCTTGCGCCAGGTGGGCTTCTGGTCCTTGGCTGAGTTAGTGGACGAGGCCGAGGGCTTAGAGGCCGCCCAGTTAGAGGAACGAAAGGAACGAAACCTCGACTGGTTCCTGCCCTGGACAGGTTTCCTGGGTTTAGTCTGTGGCAAGGAAGTACTCTTCCCGCCAGTAGCTTCCTTAATAATTTCATCCAGTTGTTCACCGAACAGCCTGGAACCAGCAAATGGGAGTCCAGCAAGGTACTTCTTTGAAGAAGCATCTGCCTTCCACTCTCGAAGCCACAAGATCCTGCGGATAGCGAGGGAATTAGCGGAGGCCACCGCAGTGCGGTGAGAAGCCTCCAGCATGGCAGACATGGCGTAGGCTGAAAAGGCTGAAGCCTGGGAAGTTAAGGCAACCAATTCAGGCATAGAGTCCCTAGTGAGGGAATGCATCTCCTCTAGGGAAGCAGAGATGGCTTTGAGAGCCCACACTGCTGCAAAGGATGGGGAGAACGAGGCCCCTGCCGCCTCATATACAGATTTGGCCAGAAGGTCAACCTGGCGGTCAGTGGGATCCTTGAGTGAGGTGCCATCAGCCACAGATACAACTGTCCGGGCTGAGAGTCTAGACACCGGAGGGTCCACCTTTGGTGAGTGAGCCCACTCCTTGACCACCTCTGGTGGGAAAGGAAAACGGTCATCAGAACCACACTTTGGGAAGCGTTTGTCAGGACAGGCTCTGGGCTTGGTCACAGCGGCCTGAAAACTGGAGTGGTTAAAGAACACACTCCTTGTTCTCTTAGGCAAGGTAAACTGGTGCTTTTCTGTCAGAGAGGGTTGCTCCTCTGATACTGGCGGATTGAGGTCCAGTACAGAATTAATGGACGCAATCAAATAACTAACATCCGCATCACCCTCGGTCAGATCAATGGGGCACATGGAGGTAGCGTCCGAGCCCCCAGTAAAGACATCCTCCTCGTCCTGCGAGTCGGCTCGTGAATCGGAGCCACGGGACGAGGAAGGAGAGGGAACCCTGCGTCTCCTTTTAGGAGGACGGGGTCTGGGAGCAGATGAAGAATCCTCTGTGAGCTCTGCAGAGCGAGTCGGAGCAGCAGAGGCGCCCTGAGAAGGGGGCTGATGCATGCTCAGCAGAGTCCGGGACAGCTGTCCCATGGAGTCGGCAAAGGACTGGGAGATTGCTTCAGAAAACGATGCTACCCAAGCCGGGGGTTCAGCCACCGGGGCTGGAGCAGCCGGAGGGACCCCTGGGGAGACTCCAGGCTGAGGCACCACCATGTTAGAGCAGGCATCACAATGAGGATATGTGCTCGGTTCAGGCAGTATGAGCTTACATGCAGTGCATATAGTGTAAAGCCTTGCAGCCTTGCTCCTAGTGAGAGACATGCTGCTGAGGTGGAGGCTCTGCAGTAAAGAACACACTCCTTCAGAATGACCCCCAGAGAGTGTATAAGAAAGTCCACAACCAGAGGTTGTGGCTTACCAGACCGTTTTGTGTGCCCTCCGGATCTCACAGCTCGGACCCCCAGACAGGTTGCAGAGATGCAGCAGCCAGCGCCGATCAGTGTGAGAACGCTCATAAAATGGCGCCGGAGGGAGGAGCGGGGCCTAGTCCAAGAGCGGGAACCGGAGGGCCAAGGAGATATACAGGGGAGGGAAACATCTCCTCAGAGAGGAGTGTCCTCCCCTATGCTGAACGGCCTGTGGGCGGCGCCGCACTGTCCCTCTGCATGACTGACATGCAGGGGCAGTGAAAACGAAAGTAGGCCGCAGCCGAAGCCGGGGCCTAAATTTTTCAATGCGGCCGGCGAGCAGGCACCCTCGGCGCGGTTCTCAGGTGAAAACCAGAGAACCGGCCGGAAATGTCACCAAAGTAACCTGACACACTCTCCCCAACAATAAAGATGCAAAGGACCCCCTGCAATAACGTCTCAAATACTTAGCTTGTGAGACGCAGGGCCAGGTCCCTGAGGGATGAGTGCTCCGTCCGGCAGGATCCTGAAAGGGCTGCGGATGGAGACCGGTCTCCTGCAAAGCAGTGAGAACCGTGCTGGCTCCCACTTCAAGCCAGAGCCCGAGGGATGGTGAAGGAGCGCGGCATGTAAGGCTCCAGCCTTGAAATCAACCTTAACAACACCGCCGACACAGTGGGGTGAGAAGGGACATGCCGGGGGTCCAGCTTGGACCCGCTTTTCTTCAAACTCTTTAAAATCAAAAATCAGATGAGAATGCATGTGTGGATGTGTGCCTCCTGAACACAAAGCATTGAACTGGCTAGATTTGGTTATCCAGGGGGTGTATATGCTCGGAGGGAGGGGCTACACTTTTTAGTGTAGTACTTTGTGTGTCCTCCGGAGGCAGAAGCTATACACCCATGGTCTGGGTCTCCCATAAGGAACGATGAAGAAATCCAAAATACTGTGCGCACAATGCGTTTTTTTTTTTCCTTACAGGTTTTGCTGCAGAATTTCAGCAGCAAAAAGAAGCAGCATGTCCCTTCTTTTCTGCGGTTTTCCCTGTGTTCGATGTTAAAAAAACGCAGGCAAAAGAAGGGAATTTTGTTTACTTACCGTAAATTCCTTTTCTTCTAACTCCTATTGGGAGACCCAGACAATTGGGTGTATAGCTTCTGCCTCTGGAGGCCACACAAAGTATTACACTTTAAAAAGTGTAACCCCTCCCCTCTGCCTATACACCCTCCCGTGGATCACGGGCTCCTCAGTTTTGGTGCAAAAGCAGGAAGGAGAAAACTTATAAATTGGTCTAGGGTAAATTCAATCCGAAGGATGTTCGGAGAACTGAAAACCATGAACCAAAAGAACAATTCAACATGAACAACATGTGTACACAAAAGAACAACCAGCCCGAAGGGAACAGGGGCGGGTGCTGGGTCTCCCAATAGGAGCTAGAAGAAAAGGAATTTACGGTAAGTAAACAAAATTCCCTTCTTCTTTGTCGCTCCATTGGGAGACCCAGACAATTGGGACGTCCAAGAGCAATCCCTGGGTGGGTAAAAGAATACCTCAATAAAAAGAGCCGAAACGGCCCCTTCTTACAGGTGGGCAACCGCCGCCTGAAGGACTCGCCTACCTAGGCTGGCGTCTGCCGAAGCATAGGTATGCACTTGATAGTGTTTCGTGAAAGTGTGCAGACTAGACCAGGTAGCTGCCTGACACACCTGCTGAGCCGTCGCCCGGTGCCGCAATGCCCAGGACGCACCTACAGCTCTGGTAGAATGGGCTTTCAGCCCTGAAGGAATCGGAAGCCCAGAAGAACGGTAGGCTTCGAGAATCGGTTCCTTGATCCACCGAGCCAAGGTTGACTTGGAAGCCTGCGAACCCTTACGCTGGCCAGCGACAAGGACAAAGAGCGCATCTGAACGGCGCAGGGGCGCCGTGCGAGACACGTAGAGTCGGAGTGCTCTCACCAGATCCAAGGAGTGCAAATCCTTTTCACATTGGTGAATTGGATTAGGGCAAAATGAAGGCAAGGAGATATCCTGATTTAGATGAAAAGGGGATACCACCTTAGGGAGAAATTCCGGGACAGGACGCAGAACTACCTTATCCTGGTGAAACACCAGGAAGGGGGCTTTGCATGACAGCGCTGCAAGCTCAGACACTCTCCGGAGTGATGTGACTGCCACTAGAAAGGCCACCTTCTGCGAAAGACGTGATAAAGAGACATCCCGCAGTGGCTTGAAAGGTGGTTTCTGAAGAGCCGTTAGCACCCTGTTAAGATCCCAGGGTTCCAGCGGACGCTTGTAAGGTGGGACTATGTGGCAAACTCCCTGCAGGAACGTGCGGACCCGCGGAAGCCTGGCTAGGCGCTTTTGAAAAAATACGGAGAGCGCCGATACTTGGCCCTTGAGAGAGCCGAGTGACAAACCCTTGTCCATTCCGGATTGAAGGAATGAAAGAAAAGTGGGTAAGGCAAACGGCCATGGAGGAAAACCGTTATCAGAGCACCAGGATAAGAAGATTTGCCAAGACCTGTAATAGATCTTGGCGGACGTTGGCTTCCTGGCCGGTCTCATGGTGGCAATGACATCCTGAGATAACCCTGAAGACGCTAGGAGCCAGGACTCAATGGCCACAGTCAGGTTGAGGGCCACAGAATTCAGATGGAAAAACGGGCCTTGTGACAGCAAGTCTGGGCGGTCTGGAAGCGCCCACGGTTGACCCACCGTGAGATGCCACAGATCCGGGTACCATGACCGCCTCGGCCAGTCTGGAGCGACAAGAATGGCGCGACGGCAGTCGGACCTGATCTTGCGTAACACTCTGGGCAGCATCGCCAGAGGAGGAAACACATAAGGCAGTCGAAACTGCGACCAATCCTGAACTAACGCGTCCGCCGCCAGAGCTCTGTGATCCTGAGACCGAGCTATGAATGCCGGGACTTTGTTGTTGTGCCGTGACGCCATGAGATCGACGTCCAGCGTTCCCCAGCGGCGACAGATCTCTCGAAACACTTCAGGGTGTAGAGACCATTCCCCCGCATCCATGCCCTGACTGAGAAAATCTACTTCCCAGTTTTCTACGCCCGGGATGTGAACTGCGGAGATGGTGGAGGCTGTGGCTTCCACCCACTGCAGAATCCGCCGGACTTCCTGGAAGGCTTGACGACTGCGAGTGCCACCTTGGTTGATGTATGCGACGGCAGTGGCGTTGTCCGACTGGATACGGATCTGCCTGCCCTCCAGCCACCGATGGAAAGCCAATAGGGCTAGATACACTGCCCTTATCTCCAGAACATTGATCTGAAGGGAAGACTATCGGAGTCCAGGTTCCCTGAGCCCTGTGGTGGAGAAAAACCGCTCCCCACCCTGACAGGCTCGCGTCCGTGGTGACCACAGCCCAGGTTGGGGGTAGGAAGGATTTTCCCTGCGATAGAGAATTGGGAAGGAGCCACCACTGAAGAGACGTCTTGGTTGCAAGGGAAAGAGAGACTTTCCTGTCGAGGGAAGCCGACCTCCTGTCCCATTTGCGGAGATTGTCCCATTGGAGTGGCCGCAGATGGAATTGCGCGAACGGCACTGCCTCCATCGCTGCCACCATCTTCCCCAGGAAGTGCATGAGGCGCCTTAAGGGGTGTGACTGACCCCGAAGAAGTGATTGCACCCCTGCCTGCAGAGAAAGCTGTTTGTCCCGCGGTAGCTTGACTACCGCTGACTGTGTATGAAACTCCATCCCGAGGTAAGTCAGTGATTGGGTCGGTGTCAACGTGGATTTCGGGAAGTTGATGATCCACCCGAACTGCTGGAGAGTCGCCAGAGCGACGGTAAGGCTGTGTTGACACGCCACCCGAGAAGGTGCCCTGACTAGGAGATCGTCTAAGTAGGGAATCACCGAGTGGCCCTGAGAGTGTAGGACCGCCACAACGGATGCCATGACTTTGGTGAAAACCCGTGGGGCTGTCGCCAAGCCGAAAGGCAATGCCACGAACTGAAGGTGTTCGTCCCCGATGGCGAAACGCAAGAAGCGTTGATGTTTGGGTGCGATCGGCACGTGGAGATAAGCATCCTTGATGTCGATCGATGCTAGGAAGTCTCCTTGTGACCTCGAGGCGATGACCGAGCGGAGAGATTCCATCCAAAACCGTCTGGTTCTCACATGTCTGTTGAGTAGTTTGAGGTCCAGAACGGGACGGAATGATCCGTCCTTTTTTGGCACCACGAACAAGTTGGAGTAAAAGCCGCGACCACGTTCCTGAAGGGGAACGGGGATCACAACTCCTTCTGTCTTCAGAGCGTCCACTGCCTGAAAAAGTGCGTCGGCCTGAGCGGGGGGCGGAGAGGTTCTGAAGAAACGAGCCGGAGGACGAGAGCTGAACTCTATCCTGTAACCGTGAGACAGAATGTCTCTCACCCATCGGTCTTGAACATGTGGCCACCAGGCGTCACCAAAGCGGGAGAGCCTGCCACCGACCGAGGATGCGGCTCGGGGATGCAGAGAGTCATGAGGAGGCCGCCTTGGAGGCAGTGCCTCCTGCGGCCTTTTGGGGGCGTGACTTGGACCTCCACGCATAGGAGTTTCTCTGGTCTTTCTCCGGCCTGCTGGACGAAGAGGATTGGGGCTTGGCGGAGGGACGAAAGGACCGAAACCTCGATTGTATTTTCCGTTGCTGCGGTCTCTTAGGTTTGGACTGGGGTAAGGAGGAGTCCTTTCCCTTGGATTCCTTAATAATCTCATCCAATCGTTCGCCAAACAAGCGGTCGCCAGAAAACGGCAAACCGGTTAAGAACCTCTTGGAGGCCGAGTCTGCCTTCCATTCGCGCAGCCACATGGCCCTGCGGACTGCCACAGAGTTAGCGGATGCCACCGCTGTACGGCTAGCAGAGTCTAGGACTGCGTTCATGGCGTAGGAAGAAAAAGCTGACGCTTGAGAAGTCAAAGACGCAACCTGCGGAGCAGAATTACGTGTGACCGCATTAATCTCAGCCAGACAAGCTGAGATAGCTTGGAGTGCCCACACGGCTGCAAAGGCCGGGGCAAAAGACGCGTCCGTGGCTTCATAGATGGACTTCACCAGGAGCTCTATCTGCCTGTCAGTGGCATCCTTTAGCGATGAGACATCTGCAACCGATACCACAGATCTAGCCGCCAATCTAGAGACTGGAGGATCCACCTTGGGACATTGAGCCCAACCCTTAACAACGTCAGAGGGGAAGGGGTAACGTGTGTCAGTAAGGCGCTTAGTAAAGCGCTTGTCCGGGACTGCTCTGGGCTTCTGGACAGCATCTCTGAAGTTAGAGTGATCGAAAAACGCACTACGTGTACGTTTAGGGAACCGAAACTGGTGTTTCTCCTGCTGAGACGCTGACTCCTCTACAGTAGGAGGCGGGGGAGAAAGATCCAACACCTGGTTGATGGACGAGATAAGATCATTCACTAAGGCGTCCCCTTCAGGTGTATCAAGGTTAAGGGCGACGTCAGGGTCAGAGCCCTGAGCTGCGACGTCCGCCTCGTCCTCCAGCGAGTCCTCAAGCTGGGAACCCGAGCAGCGTGAAGAAGTCGGGGAAGATTCCCAGCGAGCCCGCTTAG